>NC_051853.1:94946285-95249315 GCF_905115235.1 Hermetia illucens | reverse complement strand
ATCGAACGTGCGCTCTCTGTACAGATATGAAGCTGCCGAGCAGCTAGCGGAAACCCTGTCGCAATAACGGCTGGTCTAACAGCGCTACAGGGAGGCGTTTGACAGGGACCGGTTTCTTGGGGAAAAGTCGCCACACGATATTCACTATTCTAGCGGCCATCCAGTCAACCATATACTCGGAGTAGGTTTCTTAGTGAGCCACAAAATGGAACCTGCTGTTATCGGCTTTGAAAACATAAGCGAACGGTTATGCACTCTGCGCTTGCGAGGCAAATTTAGAAATATAAGCCGCACTAGCGTTCAAGCCCCTACAGAGGAGACTGCAGAGTCGGAGAAAGATACCTTCTACGACGCAATAGAACGAACCCTCGAAGCCTGTCCCAGATATGATATCAAAATCATACTTGGGGATTTTAATAGCCAATGTAGACTCGGATCACTATCTCGTTGACATGGTGATCCGAGCTCGATTAACAACACCACCCAGAATCCCCTCTGACAATCAGGTGAGAGATAACAATGAAGCCATTCACAGCACAATCCCCCGCATCACCTATAAGAGAGAAATGAATGCCGCAATAACCGCAGTCAACAGAGATCCTGGAGATGAAACATCAACAAATGATCTTCATAATCACCTCAAGAACGTTATCATAAATACGGTCGCAAAGATACTTGGCACCAGCCGCAAATTAGTCGGAACGGCTGGTTTGACGATGAATGTAAGCTAGCAACGGAACGGACGAATGCCGCATGTGAAGTAATGCTGCATTCTCAAAAGACGCGGGCACGCGTGGAGACTTATCACGAACTCCGGCGAGCGGAGAAGCGACTTCAGAGCCGGAAAAAGGAAGCCTTGGAGAACCAACAAGTCTGTGAACTCAAAAAGTATAGGGAGCAACCGCACCATGCGCACAAGTTTTACCAACAAGTCAGCACGACGGACAAACACTGCCACCACCAAATGTAGAAGAAGCCAGTCGGTGCGATTCATCGGTTTAAAAATCCTACGTCGCCAAGAGCCGATGGAATTACAGGCGAATTGGTTAAATATTGAGGCGACCAATTACACCAAGTGGTTCATCAACTTGTGCTCAACTTATGGGACAGCGAATCAATGCCTGACGACTGACAAAGAGGCATTATCTGTCTCATACATGAAGAGGGAGATATCACACAGTGCAGTAAATATAGAGGTATCACGTTGCTGAGTACCATCTATAAGATATTCTCTGCTATCTTGCCAGGCCGGATAGCCCCATACGCCCAGAACATCATTGGCCTATACCAAAGAGGCTTCACTCCAGGCAAATTAGCAACAGATCAGATTTTCTCTCTGCGGCAAGCGATGGAAAACTGTTGAAATATGGACGTCAGTTGCACCATCTCTTCATAGACTTTAAAGCCGCCCATGATTGCGCTCGAAACGTTTCAACATAGGATCAAAGTTTTTACTGTACAAGACAATGATCTTGCCAGTCTTCATGTATTCCTCGGAGAGTTGGGTTCTTGGCAAGAAGAATTGCGAACTCTTGGCCGCGTACGAGAGAAGAATCCTCCGAAGAATTTTTGGCCCCCTACATGAAGATGGACGACTCCGTAGCCTACATAACGACGAAATCTATGAGCGATACCATGATCGTCAGGTTGTGAATAAAATCCGGCTGAATAGTTGACGGTCGGCGGATCATTTAATCCATATGGATGAGGATGATCCAGCTCGGAAAGCCTATAAGGGCAATGTCTATGGTAGAAAAAGAAAACGAGACAGACCCTGCCTGAGATAGAGCGAAAGCGTAGGTCAGTATGCCAGATAGCTTTTAGGGATATCGAATTGGTGGACGTGGGCGCAAAATCGAGATGTCTGGAGTTCCCTATTAAGCCCTAGACCGGATACCGGTTGTTGCGCCGTTGATGATGCTAATGGAGTGTTTTAAAAGAAAAGTTTTATGACAGGTAAATCACTACGAAGAAAGTATTATCGCAACACATTCGCGAAGTATGCCTGGGCAATCTACTTGACTCGTAATGACTTGAATCGTGTATTCAGAGTGCAAACACAACTGAAGGGACAACATTTTAATAACTTTTAAATAAAAAAGGGTACATTCTATTGAAAATCGCTCATTAAATTCATTTCCTTTTTATCCTTTTGAAGGAAGATCTATTTTATTTATCAATTCGAAAGGCGATGCTTCAAAATTTTCTAGGTGTTCGTTATTCGATTGAAAGGCACCGTACATACAGATTTGGTAAGGGAAACAATAGTCCAAAGAAGTCTCGCTCAATCACTAATGTTAATGTTTCACATGTATTCCTTAATAAAGATAATCTCATTTTTGAAAATTTTAAGTGTAAATAAACAATATTCTTTGCTATTTCTTGTGAAACAAAAACCATCATGTGAATTATCCCACAGCAACAATATTGGTTTGCAGAATTTATGTAATTTCGTCGAACCGCGATTTTAATGGAATGGAGTTCTTCCAACGCTGTCTTAGCTGCTTTGCACGAGCAGAGGAATGAAACCCTCATGGCCACTTTTTCATCTGCCAAATTATCCTGAAATTTATGAGACATCGTCTGAAGACTATTGTGGTTGAACCGTTTCCTGCCGTTAATCCCTCTTTTGTAATCGAATTGGACAAAAGCTAAATTTAAGCATTACAATATATGCTATACTGAACTGGAATAAAATTAACTCGCTCCTTTAGAAAATTAATAACATGAACTCTCAAAAGCCATTTATACTGTACCTAAAAAGACGCCCAATGAGAACCGAAAAATTGATAACAACTGTTTGCAACATACAGATCCTGATGGTATTCTGTCTCTCTATTCTGTGAGCTTTCATAGACGCCTTTTGTTAATTCGTCAGAAAGCGATTGATTCAACTGAACTGCCTCAAAAACTCTTTCAAAGACTCCCCCAAACCAAGAATTTGAAATCGTATCTTCTACTAAATTCTCTTAATTAGAATTTCCGAATTAATTATATCCAATAGATTGCACCAGAGATTGCTCAACAAACGAAATTTAATTGTTTTACGACTCACTAAATATAGGATATAATCGCCGAGACCAGGTAAAGCTTCTTTCATTACAATTTCCTCGAATATCTTTCCTTCAGCCTTCACTTCGATAAAATAGAAATGATAAAAATTTTAATGAAATATTCTTTGCCTTCTTAAATATGAAATGGAGGATATTTTAAGGGAGATAAAACATCACTTTTTCCTTTCCATCCTCAGCTCAAGCTCCATGGGATTTTTGAAATTTGTTTTAATATCCGTGCCCCCGAGCGATGGATTTTTGTCGAGGAGAGAACAAAACGATGTTTTCAATTTGAATGGAATATTCAGGGTTGGGCTGACGTCAATGTTTCCGAATGTATCGATATCTTGGTGATGTTATTGAACGTAGAATATATCTAGAAGCGCTGGAAGGTAAAGTACCATATACGAAATTAAACAAAGTCTAGTTCCATGAAACAAATACAGTTCAACAAATAAAATTAAAAGCCATAGTTACCTTTAATATCATTACTTTTTAAATCATCGTCTCACCTTTTATATCTATCTATATCTGAGTTCTTTGTAATCACTCATTCGTTAGAAATGTATGTAGTTAAAGCAAAAGTCAAAAATTATTGCCTCCTGAAATCGGAAAACGCAACAAAGAATTAACCTGTTATATCTGGAACCTCTCACCGAACTGTTTTCATGCAATGTTATTGTCAATATGGCGTTTTGATTCTGCCTTTCATCTGATTTCCACAATGCTTATTTTAATGAGTTTTTAATCAATCTCAGCAACCTCTTGCTAATGATTATATTAGCATTATAACGCAATTTTTCCATGATAGGTGAAAGTCCACATCGACCACAAATGACCTTATTTCTGATGTAATGACAGTGTGTTATGTCAACATCCACGACTTCGTTATCGTGAGGCTTAACTGGGTGCTTTTCATAGGCGGCTTGCATGATAAGTCGAATAACATGGCGGTAGATTCCAAATTTAAAATATTCACTGGTGAGTCGATGGGACTGCACTGTATCCAAGTTGGGTTCTCCCTGGACGATTACCTGCCTTGATCCTGAAAGCAAAAGGTAATCAAAACCCCAAACCAAGGTGTGGCTACTGTACTGAAGGTTGAATGGTGACTGGGGTGAAAATGTGGCGTGAACCTTGGACTGTGGGTACCAGGCCACCCTCAGTTTCAACCCGCCATGTCTCAGCAAATTTGAGGCCATGGCAGCTAATTATGGCAAATCAGAAAACAAAAAACCTTTGAAAAAAACTGAGATTAAATCTCGGTCATGACGATCCACCCCCGAGTGAAGGGGCAGGCCTCCCCTAAACTCATCGATTCAAAATCTGACTCTAGACTCAGATTATCCACTTATTGAAAAGGGAACCAACCCAGTCATTGGGAGGAGGGGGAAAATTGTCCTAGCTGTAAGGACCGCATCCTCCCAAGACACTAAAACTCGGCTTAGGTTGGCAGGTGTAAAATGTTACGGCTAAATTTTGCTGACCAAAACACCAACGAGTTAGTCAGGAAGCACTGTTCCTCCCTCAACGATGTAAGAGAAGATGCAGGACTTACCCTGAAAAGGGGGTGCCTGAGCTACCTTCGTTCAAAAAGTGCTTCCTCTGGCTTCCAGAAGAAGAGCTTATTGGTGCTGAGCTTTTTCCAAGAGCTTGGTGTCCAACCTTAACACCTCCACCTAGATGCTGCTATGCAGTAAAACAGAAAAGAGAGCCGCTAGGCCGGGAACTACCCTTACTGTCCCTGTTTGCGAACCGGATGTTACGAAGGTTCGGAAGCAATCGGGCTGCCAGCTCTACTACGGGCTTAGGACCGTCACGTAACAAGTGTCGTCTCCTCAAACTATTGAAGGGAACGTGCAGCCATAGTAACTCCGTCTAAAGCGTAGATGAGGTGCCAAGTATCGTAAATAAATTTACAGTATTGTAAAGTGACGAAAACCCTTATCAGTCTCTGCAAGGTAGTTATACACCTCATTCAAGAACAGTGGGTTGTTGGTGGGGGAGTCAGGGGCCTAAACTTCCAACTAGAATCTGGCATACAAAGTAGTATCACTGAAGCATTTAACTCGTTCCAGAGATACAAGTCTGTAGATCCGTATGGCATCGCTTGTAATAGAGGGAATGGATGTCATGGGTCTATGTTACATATTCGGGATGAATTATTATTATATTGCATGCCTCTCATACGCTTTTATTCCAATTAAATAGCTTCAGATTTATTCCCAAACCAGAGAAACCTACCTGCACGGTCGCAAATAGATTTGCCCAGTTTAACGTTCTTTCTACTAAGAGGACAAGAAAGACTAGTAGGTTCATAGGGGATATACATATTCCTAAGTGACCATTTCACTATACCTACCAGAAAGGTAAATTCAGGCAGCACTCCATGAGCTCATGACAAAAATTGAGAAGGCGATGTCCAGAAGAAGAATACGCCTTAGACGCATTCATGGACATAGAAGTATGCCTTCAACTATGCCTCATTCGACGCAATTTGTGACGCAGCTCATAAACTTGGACATGGAATCGATCTGTTGTTAATCAATTGGATTCTTTACATGCTGGTCGAGGTCTATCGAAAGCGGGTGTCTTGGCTATACGCTACCCACTTTTGCAGGGGCGGAAATACAGCTGACACTACGCAACGGATTCATTGGATGTATACATCCATAATTTTTATGTATGCATGTATCATCTGGTGGCCGAGACTGAACTTTGCTACCAACAGGAAGTTGCTAACGCAGATTAATCGGTTGCCCAAGTATCACTGGAGCAATGAATAATGCGCCCACCGCGGTACTTTCAGTTTCATAAATCCTGACTCGTCTTTAAAAAGGCAGAGTTATCAATAAAAGCCAGAAATAATTTCGTATTACAGACGGGTAATCCGATTATGGAGCTAGCCCGCCCCTTGAAAAAATGATGACCATATCCCAAGCGGAAATATATGCTACTTCATTGTTGTCTGTACTAAATAGCAACGACATATCAAACTAGTTGGTGTGGAGTTGTCAATTCCAGATGCAGTTGCCCGGGCACTCAAACATCAAGCGTGGTAATGAAGATGGTGATTGGCTAGCTCGCCAAGCATTTAGATCTATAATGGGAAATAGCTTTTGGGATCCGGCCATTCACTGTGAAGAGTGAAATTGTATGAGTTCACGCAGCCGAGTGGGGAAATTTGAAGTCTTGCCCGCAGTCCCTGGGGCATTTTTGTTGTCTTCTGGGACACGAAACCCTATTAGAGCTTTTAACAGGACAATTCTCCTTAAACCACTATATTGAAAAAAATGGGGTGGTGGTTTCGGCTAGATGCAGCCAATATATATTCAGCTGCCCGGCCTCTTCAGATCTCACATGAGCATGCCAGTTTTCTTCAGTGAAAAATCTCCATACTCATTGCCGCTGGAAATGTTCTCAGATTTACAAAAGCCTGTGAAAGCCCTAGGCGGCAAGCCACTGAGTAGGTGATTTACGGGGATATTACAATAGCCCCAATAAAGGCCTCAGAGTTCGGAGCTGCGTTCCCCCCCTAAATTGGAATTGGAAGATTAGCAAAACACTGGATTTCCGTTGCCATGGTTAAGGTTGCCATGACGCCGGTGATCAGATACTGCGCCGAGCTGCAACAAAGTGGTTGTGATGACTTGCTTGAGGAAAGAGTTGCTGATGTTGCTTTTTGTTTTTATTGTTTTGTTTTATACAAAACTTTTTTATAATCCCAGGCGAAATTCTCAATATTCTGATCACATTGCCTCCTAGGCACATTTGCTAACAATGTTGAACTCCCAATGTCAAGCATATGAGGTGCAACCTCATACGCCTGACTACAAAAATAGTGCCAACCTGGCTACAAAAGTAGTGTCTTTCTGATTAAATTATTTCCGCAACTGATTCTTTAAAAGATAGAGTGCAATTAAATTTTTAACTATGTACTCCTGGAACTGTCATGCACATTGTTACCCTCGCTTCACATTGTATATGTTCGTCATCTCATTTACTAAGATGTCAATCGACATCATTTCCAGCATGCAGGGTGTTACATCATCTGAGATGGTCGTGAAGGCAGAGTTTACTCTCAGGGTTATCCTTCGGGAGACTGCACCTAGTTTATGAGCATTGAATGTGATCCCAAATCGATGATGCATTGAGCAAGATCCAGCTCACTACCCTAACTATAAGCAATCTAGAACTTAAGCCATACATGCAATGCGTGCTTTTTCCTAAACATACGCCACGTGATGCTTATCACGGAGCTTCGTATCTATCATCACTCCAAAGTATTTTATGGCCGGCTTGGAAGTGATGATATGATTTTCAATTTGAATACGGTCATCATTTCTTTAACGGTGATTGGTGATGAGGAACGCTTACGTTTTTCCTCCGCAAGTCTTCTTCTCCTTCTTCAGCCTTTGTCCCATTCACAAGCGGGGTAGGCTCGTCGTGGTCGGTTTCGCCATTTGGTTCTATCGAACGCCTGATCTGCGTGCAATCTCAAGGCTTTCAAATCCCGATCCAGTGTATCAAGCGTGACCATACCATCGAAGACGCTTCTCTCGCAACTTTTCTACGATCGGTGCAACCCCATAACGATCGCGGATATATTCATTTCGGATGTGATCTAAACGTGTCACGCCACTAGTCCAACGTAACATCTTCGTCCCTATTACCGCAAGACGCCGTTCATTGTGTTTTATAGTTGGCCAACACTCAGAACCATAGAGAGCAACAGGACGGACGACAGTGCGGTAAATTTTAGATTTGAAACGTTCCTTAATACGTCGATCACAAAGAACACCAGATGTGGAAAGCCATTTCATCCAGGTTGCGTTAATACATGAAGCAATTTCATAACGCTGTTCTCCATTGGCTGAAAGCGTTGACCCGAGGTATTTAAATCGCTCAGTTCTGAGCAGATCACTGCCGCTGACAGTGATTGTGCCTGTTTCATGGGGATCGGTCGTCAAAAATTCAGTTTTGTTTAAAGTGAGACGATCATTCCATTTTTGGACAAGTTGTTCGAGATCATTTTTGCTATCAGATTCCAGGAAAACATAATCTGCATAAAGCAGTGTGTAGGGCGCTGGACGTTGTATATCCCGTATGACGATGCCCTTAACAAGCACAAAGAGAAGTGGTTAGATGGCGCTTCCTTGATGAACACCAACAGAAACACGAAGCGGTTTTGATACACTCGCCATACTTCGAACTTTACTTTTCGGATCGTGGTAGAGCAATTGATCTCCGTGGCAGTTTGTACGTCTCGGGTTGTTCTTCCCATGATGTCGATATCGTCAGCATAAGCCAGTAACTGGATGGACTTAACGAGGATCGTACCTCTTGCATTTACCTCACCATCACGGATCACTTTCTCGAGGGCCAGGTTAAAGAGCACGCATGATAGGGCATGTCCTTGTCGTAGACCATTGTTGATGTCGGATGGTCTTGAGAGTGATCCTGCTGCTTTTGTCTGGCCTTGCACATTGGCCAGGGTCAGCCTAGAAGTCGTATTAATTTCGTCGGGATACCGAATTCTCTCATGGCCGTGTACAGTTTTACCCTGGATATTCAGTCATAGGCGGCCTTAAAGTCTATGAAAACATGGTGCAACTGATGTACATATTCCAACAGTTTTTCCATCGCTTGCCGCAGAGAGAAAATCTGATGTATTGCTGATTTGCCTCTTTGGTATGGACGGATGGATATTCTGGGCGTATGGGGCTATCCGGCCTAGTAAGGTAGCAGAGAATATCTTATAGACGGCACTCAGAAACGTAATACCTCTATAATTGCTGCACTGTGTGATATCTCCCTTTTTATGTATGAGACAGATAATGCGTCGTTGCCAATCGTCAGGCATTGATTCGCTGTCCCATACCTTGAGCACAAGTTGATTAACCACTTGATGTAATTGGCCGCCTCCATATTTAACCAATTCGCCTGTAATTCCATCGGATCCTGGTGACTTATGATTTTTAAGCCGATGAATTGCACGGACTGTTTCTCCTCTGGCGAGACCTCCAACTCGCCGATGTTCTAGTTGTTCAGTGGTTCATCAATGTACTCAACCCATCGCTCCAATATGCCCATTCTGTCGGAAAAAAGATTTACCTCTTTATTTCGCAGGATGAACATCGAGGTGTGTAAAGTTTCATCCTAATAACTGTTGGAAAAACTTCCGCGCCTGGTGCGGATGCTCCCTGTACTTTTCGAGTTCACAGACTTGTTAGTTCTCCCAGGTTTTCTTTCTTCGTCTGTGTAGCTGCTTCTCCGCTCGCCGGAGTTCGTGATAACTCCCCGCGCGTGCCCGCGTTCTTTGAGAATGCAGCATTACTCGGTATGCAGCATTCTTCCGTTCCTTTGCTAGCTCTTTGGGACTGGGACCAAGTATGTTTGGTGATTGTGAAGATCATTTATTGATGCTTCATCTCCAGGATCTCTTTTGACTGCGGTTATTGCGGCATCCATTTCCCTCTTATAGGAGTTGTGGAGGGCTGTGTTATGGATGGCTTCAGTATTCACTCTCACCTAATTGTCAGAGGAGATTCTGGGTGGTGTTGTTATTCGAGTTGGGATCACCATACCAACGAGATAGTTATCCGAGTCTACATTGTTCTGACATTCATCAAGGCGAGAACAATCAATGCATATATGCTGCGAACTACGTACAAACGGAACCATGTTGTAGTATTGTTGCGCCTGAATCGCTTGGCTTCTGGTTTCCAGCTTGCTTATTTTATTCTCATTTGATTTTCAATATAATTACGTCGAGTACAAACATGAACAATGCATCAGGATTTAAATCCGGGGTAACGAGATCCGAGAGGCTGATACCAAGCCAACTCGGCTATTGCACTCTCCACCCTAGTGTACCGTTGCAGTCTATAGTACTCTTGCGCACTTCAAGACAAAAGTTCACTTTGGACTCTTATGTAATTTCAACCATAGTTAAGCTAAAGTTATTGTCAAAGATGGGTCGACTTTTCCTTTCTCCACAACGGTGCATGTTGTAAGAACCATGGAAAACCCTATTAACGCATTGTATTCATGAGCATTAACAAAGGATTAAACCCAGGAGGCAAATGGGTGGATGTGTATATTTAGAGTATACTTTGTGACAGTAAAATAATCAGCAAAACTAACGAAAATACGTAATTATCACATTACCATAAAAACAAGTCGAGAAGCTTAGCGCTCCAGTATAAAAGTCCCCTTTTATGTAAGAATATTTGGGTACACAATGGTTCTTTCTAAATATAGTTCATATGCGTCGAACATGTCCGATATTCGATTCGATGTTATACTGACATTAAGACATGGAGACATACGAGTGAAATATTAGGGTTCCGTTTTTTTCCTAGTCATATTTTGTATCTGTTTAAGACGAATTTTTTACCCTTGCTAATAATGTTGAACTTCAAGTAAGAAGCGTATGGAGAGATCAAATTGTTTGCTAAATGTCTCTTTAAAAACTGCCTTGCGCTCAAAGTTCTTCACATAGGAAAACACAAAACCTTTTAGACCAAAGGCGTCCAGCTCCCTTCATGTTTTTATATGCCCATATTTACATAATTTTAAATAAGTCGGAAAACCAGGAGCTCGGCGCTTCAGGCATGAAAGGTTTTCTGTATTCGATGTATACAATTTATGATATGCAGAATATTTGAGTAGACATTTCCCCCATTTGTACACAGCTCCTAACGGTAATGAATTATTGTGTCAGATTTTTCACTTTAATGAGACAGACAGTGAAAGTTTTGAATTTTTGTAAATTTATATAAAAACGGCAAATTTAATCTATTATAACCTTGTTAGTAATATTGCGATTTCCACCAAACTTGTTATTATCATGCTCTATATTATAGTCCAGGATGACCTTAAGGGGGCTTTCCAGTCAATTTTCACAAAAAGATGCAATATGCTATTAGTAACCTTAGTTCTGCAGATATCGGTATAGACGGTATTTCTAAGTCTAAACACCGTATAGTGGCACCTTCGTGAATCTGTCGGTGAAAGAAAAGACCACCTCTCAATTCAGACCTAAACCAGGCCGAAGTGAATTGTTTGTTAAGAATGCTGGGAGTCCTCTAATCCAAATCCAATCCAAATACAACCGTTTCTGAGGAAAAATTCGTGTAACAGACAGACAGGCGAATAGACAATAAACCGATTTTAATAAAAAGGCCATGTAGGCAAAGAGAGGATGCAATAACAATAGCAAATGTTAATACGCTGCTAAACTTGATAAAAGCTATTTTGTAGCAAAGATTAATTTATTTGCCGAACATATTAAATAGATAGGCATATACTCTACACTTCGCTTTCGAATCCACCTTGGATGCAGGTGGAAATCTTAGAAAGACGCTGCTGCGCCAGGTTGCAGCAGTGTGTGGGATTCGCACCCACTAAAAATACCCCCACTCTTCCGCCCCTCCCCGGGGGATCACCGTGAAGTATTACTTCGCGGGGGAGGTTCTGGTTCGCTATACCAGCTCGTCCATGTCACGTCTCCGTCGCGCCGCTTTCCGAGCTCGATCCAAATCCAGGAGTTTTGTCTGCACCACGGCTACTGCCTCATTTACCGCCATCCAGTCTTCCTCCGACTTCAACATCTTTTCCACCAGATTCGAGGGCTCGATGTCCGCCCCTAAGATGCTGTTCAACTTCCTTTTCTGCTGCAGAAATCTGGGACAATGAAACATAACGTGCTCCGGGTCCTCGGGTGTAGCACCGCATTCAAGACAGTTGGGAGACTCGTCCAACTCGAAGCGATGCAAGTACTTCCTATACCCACGGTGTCCCGTAAGGAACTGTGTCAGGTGGTAATTCAATTCTCCGTGATTTCGGTTGACCCATTTCTCGATACACGGGATCAATGTATGGGTCCACCGGCCCTTGTCGGAGTTATCCCATCGTTGTTGCCACTTGCCACACAACTCTCTCCTGATGGCTTTTCGGAAATCCGCATTCACCTCGGCTGGATTTGCCTTCCGTTTCTCGTAGAGCCAGTGTGCTTCGCTCGCTAGAAGATCTATAGGGATCATTCCTGCGATGACACACACTGCCTCCGTCGAGGCCGTCCTAAATGCGCTGCACACCCTTAGCGCAATTGGCCGGTATGCAATAACTTTATTAATAATAGCAGGATTTCCTCCAATCTTTCCAGAATACTGCTTCATGTTAAATTCTATATTATTGTACTTAAATCGGTTTGCGGCAAATTTTCAAAATATTAGTATACACTATTATTAACTTAATTTCAGCAAATATCGTAACGGAGAGTATTTCGGAGTCTAGATTCCATGTGAATGGAGCATTATCACTTTTTTCGGGTTTCGAGTTTCTGAGAATGGGTCCCTGAAGTAATTGAGCTTTTTCGGACCGATGCACTCCTCTCTTTTGCAACCGATAGCAAAACTAATATCTGCTTCCGAAAGTACTAAGTGAAACCTATTATTTGGTAGCCAACATTGCTACATTTGAACCCCCACTCTTCTTTTAAGTGCATGGAGGTTTGCTTAGTAATGTAATTCATCGCATGTGTGGAGGTTCAGAGTTTACATCTTCCCACAAAATTTTATAAAAATGTTTACAATCGTTTGTGGGGAAAGTGCGTTGACAGATAGACAGTAAATCGATGTATTCGATTTCAACAAAACCTTAAACAAGTTAGAATACAGGAATCGGCGCTTCGGGTATAAAGGTTTTGTGTTCATCTTATGTGAGAAACTTTTCCCATTCGTATATGGCTAAAACCCCATTTTTTCACACTACAAGCTATACGTATGTATTACAGAGGTAGATATTATGCTAACCCTAAAGAAACAAACATTGCCTATCACAGAATATTGTGTTCTATATGCATGTATATAAACTGGTTGTACACCTATTTTCAATTTACATCGTGCATAAAATTACTCATATGTACATATAAAATACGTACGTGCAAATAAAGTACGTACGTACGTACGTATGTATATTGAATACCGCTTGTTAAATGTATCTATCTGAATTAGGGACTACCCCAAAGTTTCATTTCATTCATCATGTATATGTGATCTCTGTCTCAAGCAACTGATATTGAAATATAAATGATTACAAAACTGAACCGAAATGTTTTCCTGTGAACTCCCATGCATGTGAGCGCACGTTGTTGTCTTATTGACGAATTAATTTGTTATGATGACCTCAGAGACGTTTTAGAATGCATGAAATTCACATAAAATGTAAAAATTTCACCTTCTGCAACTTTGTTAATAATAGCTGGATTTCTTTCAAACTTCGTAAAGTTATGCCCTATGTTATCTCCTATGCAAGTGCTGTACTTCTAGCATGAACTTAAGGGGGTTTCTGGCTTAATTTCTAAAATATGCTAATATACTATTATTAATTTTTTTGTACAGGTATCAAAAGGGGATGTATTTTGAGGCCCAGATTTCGTTTAGATGCATAACTGTGATTTTTTTTTAAATTTTTCGGTTGGATAAATTCTGATAACTAGACCTGTCACACTTTTTGAGGATCTTATTTTTAGCCCTCATTCCCCTATGCTTCACCCGAGAACAAATATGTATTAATTTCGAAAATTACTAATTAAGCCCTTTCGTTTGATGTCCCAAATGGCCACATTCTGTGAAAAAGGGAATTCTACCCCCTCCTTTCTAATGTATGGGAAGCCCCCCTTAAACTTAACACAAAATGAGCCCACTTGCCGTATAGAAAGGAATCGACTGACCACATGCTCTCAGCAATCTTCGTGATAATAGGTTTAGCCGTTTCCGAATAAATGGAGTGTGACAGACAGACAGACATTGGCTCGATTCTAGTAAGGTTTTGTTTGACACAAAACTTTAAAAACGTACGATGCAAAGGCAGGCCTTACATTTGAAAAAAATCTATTTGACATAGTCTTGGGCTGATTGGTCTAAAAATTCAGTCGTTTTGTAAAGATACAAAACCAAGAAATTGAACCGAATTAATTTGCAAAATTAAGTAGGGAAGAGACTTCATAACAGAAGTTTCCGATCTATGGGCCGTTATGGGCTCATTTCACGCCGGCAATTACAAAACATAAGTATTAGTAAAAATGTTTTAGCGCAAGAGATATAATTCAAACATACTTTCATTTTTGAATTTATAGGAGGCAACGTAACATTTGTTCAGTTCATGGTAGATATAAAATACAATTCTGGAAGATGAACAAAGCAAGAGGATCAAATATCGTGAACTATCTATATATTTCATATACTCCATGCATTCAAAATGGTTTCAAACACCATATTTTCAAACCCTGTTTTGGCTGTGCGGACTATGTAATTTCGAAAAGAGCAAATCTCTGATACGGATCCGATAATAATGTAAAATATATTGCTGGAAACATTTCTCATTGAATCAACCCTAACCCTACCATATCAGTGGGACCCTAGCAACTGTACGGAAAAAATACATAATTGTAATTAAGTTTAGTTTAATGCTCCGCCTTTTTCGTTTTGAAAGTTTAGTCAGCTACCGAATCCTATTTGGCCCTGATCCGCTAAATATCCTATCGTATCCCATCGTGGAAATTTAAACTGCGCTTCGGGGATCGCAGACATGGCATTTAATGAAATTAGGATTAACGCAATAGGACAGAGAGTTTTTGTTGGCCAACTTCGTTTTTCCCATTACATTTTATCATTGCACGAAATATCGCTGCGATATAGGACCCAAATTGGAATAATGTCGTCCGTGGCGGTTTTGTTGCTTCAGGGTTTTTTGATTTTCTACTGAAGTGATGAATTTTCATTCCGTTCTGTTCTGATACCGAACAGAAAATTTTCTCTACGCAGTATTTAATGATTACTACGGGGCAAAAAGTGGGTACTCTCAAAACAGAGTAAGCTATAGAAATTTTGCATAGAAACAATATTGATAAAGCGAATTATTATAAACAACTTTGAAGCGAAGGTGATGAGCTATTTTCAACATTTTTAAGGCAACCATTCCAAATACTGACGAAGATTACGTACAAATAATGTGATGAAAGGCCGAAAAAATGTTCAGACAATTGTTAATAGAAGGCAAATCAAATTACCATAAAAGAATTGAAAAGACAAAAAATGTTCTCCTATTATGTTGCAAATATTACGTGTATGACATTCATAAGGAAGATGTGAAATGAAGGTCAAGTTTTCTATTCGCTACTTCTTTAGGAAATTTCGCATTTCGACCCATCAGTGCGGAATCTAGAGCTTAAAATTCACAACAGTACTTGGAGCCCAATAAAAATTAAGTCTTTGTAAAGTCTAAATTCTTCGATTGAACGAATTTGTGATACTTGAGGTTAAGTGACATTAGATGGTGGAACCATGGAGAACACACCTCATCCATCTCTCCTCTTGCGATAATGTGCTCTTTTGCTCCAAGAAGCTTGATATTATTTTGAACCCGTAGAAGTTACTGACTGCGAAATTTCACTCCGAAATTAAGAACATATCAATAGTGTAGTGTTACTCACAGACACAGATTTGTAATATAAAGGAGAAGAAGGCTTTCTGTGACAACAACTAATTGCAGGGATGTTTATTAACGGTGCTGATATCCTTTAAACAGTAATCTAGTTGATTTCGACTGACGATAACAGCTTAAGTATTCCAATTTCACGGAGTTTCTAGTTTCTATTATTCAGTTCTCAGTATGTTTTCCACCTAAGAATATCGACGATCATTTGGTCGCTATTAAAACCGCTTTTTTTTCTCAGCACTACTCAGGACGAATACTACTCAAACAACAAAACGGGAGAAGTAGTTGCAGCACTGATTGGGATGCTGCTTAATTGTGTAGTTCTTGAGCCAGCAAGAAGATTGTCTTTGTCATCTGAGTGCTTCAAATTCGAAATTTTAATCTCTTTCAGATAAAATCGGATGAAATAGGAAAGATCCACAGATTGCCCTACAGCAAAGTGCAAAGTGGTGACGAAGCTGAAAGCATCAAGAGGGAGAAACGCACACACCCAGAATGTGAGGGAAACCTTATAAAAACGAGATTACAAGGGAATTCTATTGTGGAATCCACAGGGTTTGGCTTGGCTTGGGGAGAGTTAGAAGCATTTGCCGCCGATCCCTTTACGCGTTGAGTTTTTTGGTGTTTAATTATAATAATAATAATCATTGGCGCAACAATCCAATTGGATCAGGGCCTTGAAGTAACCTTCATTCAAGACCGTAACGGTACATTACAGGATCGCCTGTAGGAGGTAATGTGATCAGCATTGCGCTCGCCCGAGGTTATTATCATGATTTGACTCAGGTACTCATTCACAGCTGAGTCGACTGGTTTACGACGTCAAATCACGATACAAATACCACTGCCACCAATGAGACTTGAACTGCGACATTCCACACAAGAGCTTTGCGCACTTACCACTCAGCTTTCCGGACATACAATGTTTAATTTAGCCTATGTAACCATCTGAATCTCACATTTTATTTTGAGTACGATCATAGCACTATAAAATCATTTTAGGAAATAAAATCGGCGGTGAAGGACGCTGGCCCTAAAATCTAGCGTGGGATGTAAATAACCAACTTGAAATCCCCAGAATAGGTTACCAGACTCAGTTCAGACGAAAAGATTTAGAGCGTGGAGACTGCAAAGCCGACAATGGACATCTCAATGTGACTCATTTTTGTTTCAAATTGTTTTCATGACGTATTCATGACTTCCTCAATTTTTTTTGTAAACGCGTTTAAGTGAGACGTCACTCGTCTAATTTGTTGAAAAATTTATTTATTTTTATGGTTATTTTGGTAGTGAATACCTCTGCAAATATATTTGAAATAATATTAAAATTGAATTCGGTCGGTTTTAAAAATTAGGAGTCAGTGTATATAGTGTCAGCGTGTATAGTGTATCTGACCTTACTTCTGAAAGCATCCGCTTTTTTAAGGTTTTGTGTTCGCACAAATTAATTAAAATCGGTTTACTGTCTGTCTATCTGTCTATATGTCTGTCTTTTTTAAGGTTTTGTGTAAAACAAAGCTTTATTAAAATCGATTCAATGTCTGTCTGTCTGTGTCTGGCACACGCATTTTTCTCTAAAACGACTAAATCAATCCGAACGAAATTTGGTGGACAGATGGGAACTATAAAATCACAAAGGGGGGATTCAACAATTTTTTTCACCGGATATAGTCGTGTAGGGTATCAAATGGAAGATCTCGATTTGTACTTTTTGGAACTGGCATTAGTTTTGGCATAAATTGCAAATTCAGTGAGTAAGGAATCAAAATGTACGCACTTAAAGTGAAACAGGACCCATTTTCGGAAACTACCCAATCCAAAAATCCGAAAAAAATCAGGGTTATGCGCTTAAATTAAATATAGGCCTCAAAATATGTCCCATTCCGATGTCTGCTCAAATAAACTTACTAATAGTATATTACTAACTTTTAGAAATCTACTGAAAACCGTCCTCAAATTCACGCTAGGACTTCCGAATTTTGCACCACCATAGAGGATAATATTTCCTATAGACGTGCTAAATATTATGGAAATCTGGCTATTAACACCAAAGTTATAGCGGTTCAAACTTAGCACTTTCGCGCGAATCAACTGCCTCCAAAGCCATGCAAATCGGATGCTGACGTCATCATTAACCGGAATAATTGACATTCGCATGAAATATTAAAGTCGCATTTATGAAGAATCTACTTATCTGTAGCCCTTTTTAAGGTTTTGTGTAAAACACTTATGTGAAATCTAATTTTCGAGAGATGTCCCATGCCGGTATCTGCTCAAATAAATTTACTAATAGTATATTATCACCTTTTAGAAATTGACTAAAAAACTCCCCTTAAGTTCACCATAGGTGTACTAAATTTTGCAGCGACATAGAGGACGGTCTCATGCACACACATGACAAGTTCCATGAAAATCTAACTATTAGTGTCAAAGTTATAGAAATTCAAACTTATCAATTTCGTGCTAATTAACAGCATCCTAAGCCATACAAATAAGATGCTGACGTCATAATTAACGAGAATAATTGACCTTCGACTGAAATATTAAAATTCACTCTTCGCTCCTCACATCTTTTTCTTTTTCTTCAGCCTTTGTCCCGTTTACAAGCGGGGTCGGCTCGTCGTGATCGGTTTCCTCATTGTATTTTATCAAATCCCTGATCAGGATGTAATCGCGAGGCCTTTAAATCCCCATTCAGCGTATCAAGCCACCGCTGTTTCGGCCGGCTTTTTGGTTGCTTACCATTGACTTCGATGTTCAGACCAATATTGATAAGTGAATTCTCGTTAGCATGAATTATGTGACCACACCATCCAAAACGCCTCTCTCGCAGTTTTTCCACGATCGCTGCAAACCCATATCGATCGGGGATATTCTCATTTCAGACGTGATCAAAACATGTTACGCCACCAATGCAATGCAACATCTTCGTCCCCATTACCACAAGACGCCGTCCATTATCTTTTATAGTCGGCCAACACTCAGAACTATAGAGAGCGGCAGACGGACGACATTGCAGTAAATTTTAGATTTGGGACGTGCGCTCATACGTCGATCACAAAGAACACCATTAATCCCATTTCTTCTATACGCGGCGCACATGACCGCGCTTTTCTCCTTTCCTCTGCCTTTCGCAGTTTATCTTGAATAGATGCGATCATAGAGTTGACCGCATCCCAATTCTCTTGATGTGCTAGCATTTTCGGCACCCGATTTTCTGGTACCAGCACCTCCCGTAGAGTTTCCTTTAGATTGCTCTTTTCTTCCACAAATCTCGGACAGTGGAAGAATACATGCTCTGGGTCCTCTGGGACTCCATCGCAATTTAGACAGTCGGGTGGGGCCTCCAATTTAAGCCTATGAAGGTATTGGAGATGTCCTCCATCCCCCTTAAAAACTGGGTGACATTATAATTAATCTCACCGTGTCGTCTCTCCAACCACTCCTTGATGGCAGGAATGAGCCTGTGGGTCCACCGACCCTTTCCCGAGCGTTCCCACCGCTCTTGCCATCTAGGCAAAGCATACCCTCAGGGATATCCTCCTGTAGACTGAACTCAGTTTGGTAGCGTTCCAAACTGGGGTTGCATAGAGCATGATCAAGGTCACCACCCTGGCTATAATCAAGCTAGAGGTATGCCGTGGCCCTCCCACTGTCTTTCTGTCTGTTCGTCACACGCATTTTTCTCGGAGACGGTTACAGCGATTCACACCAAATTTGGTAGAAAGCTGGGAACTGTGAACGTTCACGCATACAGTAAGTTACATCCTTTTCCAACGAATTTAAGGGGGGGGGGTTCCCATACATCCAACAGGTTGATGTCAATTTTTTTTTATCAAATGTAGTCATGTGGAGTATGAAATTAAAGGTCTCGGTTAGTACTTTTCGAAGAAGATATTTTGAGATTTGTTAGAAAGATGAGGAGTGCGGGGGGTTGAAAATGATCATTCCTTTAAGGGGCATTCTCAGAAACTACTCAAAAAAAAATCTGAAAACAATCAGGAGACTGCCACTCTATGGTGCCTGGGCTCCAAAATGCCTTCCATACTGATATCTTTGCACCCCTTAAGTTCATGATAGCCCACGAAATTTCGGAACGATATAGGGTATAATATAGAGCATGATCTCATCAAGTTTGCGGAAATCGCACTATTAGTAACAAAGTTATAATACGTCAAAATTGCCGCTTCTTTGCCAATTCAAGACTATGAATGCCAACATCATCGGAAAGTGGATATTCTCACATAATATATGCATATATTATGTACTAAGAAATACACAAAACCTTTCGCACCTGAAGCGTGCAGCTTCCGGTTTCCCGACTTGTTTTCTTATACATAGAGAAGCCATATGAGGAGGAGAAAATGTCAAATAATGAGTTGGCATACAAGATTAGAAAAGAAGCATCTAACCAAATGGTTTGAAATTTGAACGCATCATTAAAGACATTTAAAATAATAGAATGACTTGTAATGGGGTGAAGTGTTCCAAAATATTTTTGATCTACATCACGTTTTTGGCACCAAAAACGTTCAATTTAATAAAAAATGAAATAATGCACGCTGCATTTTATTAAAAAATCGTAGCAGGCAGATACCAAAAATTCGTTCAAAATACTTTAGATATAGATTACCAAAAACCAAGTCAGAATACTGGAAGTGGCGCTTCGGGGGGATTTCCACAAAAATTTCTAAAATATGCTAATATACTATTATTAACTTTATTTGCCGGGTATCGGACCAAGCTGTATTTTGAGGCCTAAATTTCGTTTAGATACACTACTGCGATTTTTCTCAAATTTTTCGGTTGGATAGGTTCTGAGAACGGGACTTGTTACACTTTTTGAGGGCCATATTTTGAGTCCTTACTCCCCTACGTTTTACCCGATATTAAATCTGGAGTTTCAAAAGATACTAATTGAACCCTTCACTTAATACCCCACATGACCACATTTTCTAAAAAAAAAATGTGCACCTCCCATTCACATGTATGGGGAGCTCGCTCTTAAACTTTACCCCTTACTGTATATAAAGGGAACAACAGACCAAACACGGGTGGAAAAGAGATAGTCAAAATGGGCGCTTCTTTGTGCATACATGTTTGGCATGACGATGGTGATCTATGGACTTCTCTGTTAAAAACACGAAAAAAATATTTCATGCAGCTTAATCACCAGACATTCGGGAACCACAGGATTCAGGCATGACTAGCAGCTTGCAAAGATCGCATATCCCTGCAAGATTAAATCGGTAATAATGGATATAGAGCATATCTAAAAATTACGGATGGTATTTCGTCAACTCGGTTGACTTGACTTGATGTATTTAATTCAGGCTGCGACTCATGGCGGTATGATTGCGCTGATTTATGAGAAAGAACCAGCGAGTCCATTTGGATCTTATTAGATCTTGGACCATAATATATATGGTAGCCATTGACCCCTTAATGGAACATACCGCATAAACCACGACCTCGTTCACGGTCCGCTGAAGTGCGCTTTAGCTTTCCTCAGAACTTCGGGCAACTGGCCTTTGTTGTGTCAGGCCAATGTACCCTGAAGATACTTCGCAAACAACAATTTATCAAGAGAGAGCTTTTGGCTAACAGTGATGATCACTTTGCATATACTACTCTCATATAAAAGCATAGAGAGAACACACTCCCATATCGCAAGCATAGAGCAGTCTCACCACGATCTTGCTGTTGAGATATCTGCATTCCCAGATTTTAGACAGGGCAACACAGGAGGATCTAGTGCTACTACTGTGTCCAGCGAAATCAAGTTCGATTCCACCGTCTACAGCAGCAATAATTTCTAGACACACAAACTACCACTAACGTCTTTAGTGTTCTACCCATTGATCCTGGTAGGAGGATTGCCATGACCCGTCATGTTCATTTTCAGTACAATTCTGCCAGTTTCTCTACCTAAACTCAGAGTGATTTGACTAAAATCTATGACCAGATAAGAGAGCAAACAGATATCATGATCGTGACGAAGTGGCATGAAAAGCGTCACCGACAAGAAGGAATAATAACGGTGACAAGGTGTACCCTTGTCGGATCCTGCTTTGCATTTCAGCATCTTCTGAGCTTTTACCTTGATGCAACACTTCAAATTTTGCACCATAACATGTCACTCTGATAATAGCTAGTGAAGTGAAGAACTGAACTCCACGTGCTGTTTCAAAGTTCGAGATTTGAAGTTTGCAAATTCACAAATCTTAGTCCGCGGCTCACCGAGGAGTTACGCTGGCATTTACGGAATCGTGATCTTCTTTCCTCCTCTCCCAAACGGACTTGGAAATTTCTATGACAGATTTCAAAGAAGTAGTTATGGTTGCTGTTATTGTACAGAGAGGGGATGGTTTTCATTCCTTAAAATTAGCTAAATAGTTCTAATAGTCTCTGCTGTAGTATTTTCATATATTGGATGTCTTGGAAGGTGTCGCTTGGAACACAAATGAGATTACTAGAATCTCTGGTCGGGATCAAAATAAATTCACCACATACATCCTCAATTCTTTAGCATATTAACGACCCGGGTAGTTAATTTTATAATACAATTTACTATTCTCCAGTTTATTGGGAATTAATGACGAATTTGAGGATGTTATCGGCGATGGAGATTGTGCTGGGAGTTCTATTTGTTTTTGCCTGGTTGGGGAAGTATGAAGGACATCATGGTTTTCTATACTTTTAGCTTTCATCATCCCGTTGGAGAATAGAAGACATGTAGGATTTCTTTAATATCATCTAAAGGAATAAAGAGTATTAAAAACCGAAGCTTGGTTTGCAGTACCAAATATTCAAGGCCTTTCTATTTTGTCAAATGATTCAAAAAGTAGAAAATTATTAAGATTCATATTTCTATCAAAATATGTCCTAAACCATGTCCAGCGAAGATGGTCTTTCCAGATGTAAGGACCAACAGATGTAGCATAGAATGCTTTGTAAAATTGGAAACTGACCTGCCAGTTACATAAGCTGAAAAGCTAGATTCTTTCCAGTTGAAATACTTAAAGCTACGAAATGCTGACAATGACAGTCCGTACACCCCAAGGTATTATTCCTTCCCGCAAAATAAATAGCAAAACTAATTTAATATTCATCTCATACATAAACATTTTGCACTTACTCCACAGAACGGAGTAGCATAGGAAGATGGTCGGTCCAACGAAAGTAAACAGTCTAGAGGAGTATGAATTGAAAAACACAAAACCTGGAATTTCGGGTGAATAAATTTGTATGCAAAAATGGTCTGGAGCAGAGAGGAGTTATGACACGGGAGCTAGGGAGCGTTTAATTTCCGTTACGACTGCAGTGTGCAAAAATAAAACGTGCAAATATATAATTTATAATAATAACCGCTTTCCGGTTTGTTCAAATAACGCAACAAAAATATATGCAACGCCATTCATCCGAACCATAAAATATGAGGTAGAATACATATCATACATATGTATGTCCATTAAAGGACCCAAATGTCCGCATGCAAAAGTGCACGGCTGCCGTTTTCATAGCCGACTGCCTCACATTAACTTTCCGGTCATATCGGTTGATTTTATTTTTAAATTTTAGGCGATATTAAATCATTTCCAGAGATAATTTAAATTGTTCTGCTATCAACTAACTATGAAAAATGGTGACCATTTGAAATATGAAAATGTGGCTGAGTATGACTAGCTTTTTGGGAAAGCATATTGGCAGTAACACTTTTCTGAAATGAAAATAATTTTCTTTGACTGCGGTATTTCCTTGAAGAGCTGTTAAAAGATAAAGAAAATCCACTGGCTGCTGAGGTTAATGATTGAGATGCACTTACATAAAACAAACATTTCGGGCTCTCGATAACACAATATTCTTACAGTATGAAAAACGTGACAATCAAAGGATGGTATAGGTCCCACAGTGAAAGCATGAATGGGTACCCGCGAGAGAGCGTAAAACCTCTAAAACGGTGGCTAAACCAACACCAGCAGCTCCGTCACTAAATCCTATCTCCACCTCTATATGATAATCGCCGGCGAGCTAACCCCTTTTGCGACTTTAAAACAATTGATTGTTTCTTATATGTATATATGTATATAATTAAAAAAGCCCACGGACCCTCTTCCCGTCCAACCGGACCGAGGGGCGACCAACCTAAGCATGGTCTGAAGACAACATCCAAAGGCCCGCATCACAGCGATGATGCGTTGTAACGCAAAGTGTGTGCGATCATGCGAAAATCTATTGCTACATCCCGAAACACTTCAAGCAATTACGCGGTAGTTCTACACTACAGAGACATGGATCTTAAATGGAAGACAATACGAATGAAGACTGAAGCCCACTAGGTCAAATTGTTACCGAACAGGATTCTTCGGACAAGTTGCAAGAATAACCGCTTTTTGCATCTCCATGTATAGTCCAGTCCTAAGATCGAGCGTTTTCAGCGCTTTATCTAAATTTTCCGTGACTAACCCCGTCGCTGAAATTACCACTGGGACTACTTCACAGTTGCACAGCCTACAACTAGAGTTGTTGGAGGCTTCGATGTCAATGCGACCGTTTCTCGAAGAAAAACTCACAAAGAGAATGCACTTGATTTTAGTGGAATGTTTTCAAATCAAGTATCCTTCTTCCCTGATGACGTGGGATGGTGATCCTCAATTTCTCGGCAGCTTTATTGTGCTTGTTGTTGTTTTCAAGAACTACCCTTATCCGTCTATTGACAGATTCTAAATCCATATTACTCCACTGTATCACACCGAAGGTATAAAGAAGAACGGAAATGACGAAGGTGTGGATTGTCACTACAAGATCCAGACGCCTCCCAAATTCCCTCAGCAACTTAGATTTCGTTATTGTCACAGCAGGTGTTGTTGCTTTTAATATGCCGAGGTATTTGTAGAAGTCGTCTGCATCCATACCCTCAATTTGGATGTTATTTTGACTGTATCCTTCATTGTCGGTGTGTTTTCTCCGAACAATTGTTTTTATGCGACATTTCTCCAATCCCAACTGCATGCCGATATCCCTGCTGAACTGGATGGTGATCTTCAGCAAGAAGCGAAGTCGGTTTTCGTCTTTGTCGTACAATTTGATATGGTCAATATACATTAAATGACTCAATGTACATTTTGATAATATGCCATGTATTTGCTGTCATGCAGAAGATGGGGTAATCGATTCAAAGTCCAACAAAACCACAGTGGGCTCAGAGAGTCGCCTTGGAAGGTGCCACGCTTGATTGGTACCTCTCCTGATATTTGTGAGGGTACCGATTGCTTCGTGCTCCAATTCTTCATCACAGTTCTGAGGAGAAGAACGACATTCGGGTTGATTTTGTACAAGCGTAACACTTGCACCAACCACGAATGTGATATCGAATCAAAGGCTGATTTATAATCGATGCAGGCTATCGAGATATTTCGTTTTTGGAGGACAGCCTACTTTACAGCGACCGTACCGATTACAAGCTGTTCTTTACAGCCTCGGGGATCTTTTGCGTGTCGTTTTGCTCCTCAGCTATCAATTTATGAACATCAAGATGTTTTGAGATGTTCGTACAGAAAACTGAAGTGAAGACCTTGTAGATGGTAGGAAGACAAGTAACTGGTCGAAATTTTGATGGGTAAGAGGCACCCTGCTCCTTGAGTATGAAAAAGTTATCCCCTTGGTGAAAATTGTGGAAATAATTTTGGATCGACAACCATCTGATTAAAATGATTTGCCAATACTCCGTGAGTGCTCTTGAACCGCTTCAGCCAGAAGTTGTGAATCTTATCAATTGCTGGTGTCTTCCAATTACCTACCTTTTCAAAGGTTGCTTCTACGTCAGTTTTAGTAATGTTAGGCATGGTCATTTCGGAAAGGGCCCCACACAAACGCATAAGGTATGGGAGCCACGCTGCCTCTAAATTGTAACGGCTGGGTTCGCTCCAAACACTTCTCCAGAAGTCTTCTTCCTGACCCAGATCGAGGTTACTTTCTCGACTTGAGTTGGTGAAATTTTTATAAAATCCCCGTTGCTTCAGAAAGAACAAGGTGTTGTCTGTCCTTCGCTGAAAACTTTTTGATACCTATGAATGCGATTGGAGCATACCGAAAGTTTCTGCTTCAGCACCTCGAGGACTTCGTCGATTGGCACATCATGGTAGTTTCCAATGATGTTCACAACGCATCTTTGCACTCTTGGTGATGGATTTCCAAGAAGTGCTTACAAGACACGGCCAATCTTTATTGAGCCGAAATACTCAGAACGGTAAAGTCCTCCAGCGCATACCCCTGTTATTCGCTCCAAGATGTTGATTATAGAGACGAATAACCGTGGTAGATGCAACGTAGATCAGGCTGTGAACCTCTGTAGCAGTAATCTTGCTAGCCAAACGATCAGCCGAAATTCTATCAACGAAGTAAACTCTAGTTTCGGGATCTTTGGCCTAGCGTGTGGGGGAATCTGAGCATATTCTATGAATGCGACCTGGAATGCTGTCAAAGCCTCATTATAAATTGAGCCGACATCCCCAGTTACTAAGCTTCTCCTGACTACTGGGTTCATGGAATGCCTTATAGTTGGAGTACTTGTTTTGCTCCTTTGTTCTGTCCGGTAATTTGATGACTCCAGACCGAGCTCAAGTGAAACCTCTTAGAAGATTTGTTGCCTATTTGGTAGGGCAACTCGGTTGTTATTCACTACCACTATCGGTACTGGCTGACGACGTTCTGTTTCGGAACATGACTTAGTCCAATATTTGGGAATTACTCTAGACCAAAAATTACTCTGGAAAACACATATCGGAAACACTTGTCGGAAAGCCACGAGGGCTCTGATAACTTGCAGATCCATAGCAGGAAAAAATGGGGTTGCAGTCCGAAGATACTACCTTGGATATATACTGCAATAGTAAGGCCAATGATTACCTATGGAGCGGTAATCTGGGCAGAAAGAACCCAACTCAGCACACAAACCAGGAAATTACATAAGCTCGAAAGGCTGGCTTGCGTGTGTATCAGTGGGGCAATGAGGACATGCCCAACGGCATCCATGGAGGCCCTTCTAGAATTAACCGCTCTCCATCTGCACATACAGATGCAAGAAAGGAGATCAATATTCAGGATGGCCGGTAGTATGAATGAGGCGGGGAGCTGCCTAAATCGAAGGACGATTGATATCCTTTCTAGGTGGTATCCCGAATTACTGATACCGAGGGACAACATGACAACTAGGTTTCACTTCGATAAGAAGTTTGAAACACTGTGGAGTAACAACAAACAAACAAAACAGCAAACTGGGAGAGCGTGGCTGCGACATACGGCTTAAACCAGCAACTGATTACTTGGTACACTGACAGATCCCTCACAGCAGAGGGAGCGGGTGCCGGTCTCATTGGTCCAAGCAAAATGTACTTTGAGCCAATGGGCAGGTACACTAGCATATTCCAGGCGGAAATATACGCCATAGACAAATGTGCATCCTTTAATCTGCAAAGGAACTACAGGGGGCAGAACATAGCTATTCTCACCGATAACCAAGCAGCGATCAAGGCACTTGGGTCCAGCCAGGTGAACTCTAAACTGGTATGGGAATGCCATGAGAGACTGAATACACTCGGCTCGTCCAACAAGGTGTGGATACTTTGGGTTCCAGGCCATGCTGGGTTGGAAGGCAACGAGGCAGCGGATGAACTAGCCAAAAAGGGAGTAGGGATGCCTTTACACGGGCTAGAACCCTTCTGTGGAATCGGAAACGGTTTCATGGCTATGAATTTAAGAAACGAAGAGAAACGGTTGAGGGAACTATATTGGGCGGGCCTATCAGGGATGGAGCAGTCCATGGTGCTTATTGGGGGATACGAACCGATGAGGATTGCTTAAACCTCACCAAAAAGAACCTCCGAATCTTAGTGGGAATTCTCACTGGTCATTGTCGGCTGAACTATCACCTAGGGAAGCTAGGGATATCTACAGACACTGTCTGCAGGTTTTGTGAGGAGGAGGACGAAACCTCTATACACGTCCTGGGACAGTGTCCGCACTTGTGCAAAGTAGGTCGAGACATCTGGGAGAACACTTAATACCAGATGCAAAGCTGAAACATCTGGAAGTGGGGAACATACTAAAGTTCCTAACGGTTACAGGCCTGCTTGAGATACTATGATCAATAGGTACACTATAACCAGTAAAAGGGGCACAATAGTTCTTAAAGGACGCGGTGCGACTTTCCCTTAACAGAATAATAATAATAGTTCCGGAAATCGGGTTATGAACGCATCATGTAATCGGTGTCTGTATCTCAATGGAATCCGTTCCAAATCCATGATACGGTAATAAGGGTGGACGATAAATTCATTGAGTTGGTTCGTCCAGACCATACGACTCCTAGGCCTTCCTTCCCTGGTGGTTGACGGCATAAACACAAAAAAATTCAACAGCGAAGAGTCGCTCTGATGTTGTTGAGCGACTTTTAACCGTGTTGGGTACTGTCTTCGTGTTCCTGGGGTCCCATCAAAAGAATTTGAAATATTATCCGCAATTTTGTTTCCACGAGTATTGGGGAGGCAGTCAACCCTGCAACAGAGCCCAATGTTGCAAAGCCAAAGGTTGCTTCCAAAGGCAGGGAAGGTATTTGGAAGGGAGCCGTTGAAATATAGTGTAACGTCACTGTAATTCATCCGATAGGCGCGTCGATTCCTTCACTCCGGATTACGGATTTATTAAGGGGTTTACTCCCCCTGAAAGGGAAGAATAGGTAAGGGAAGACGAACACAAACAGAAACGTTCTGATTGTCCGCGACTACTTATTTACAAGATTATAATGGATGGGGATTTGAAAGCCTCGAGATTGCACCCAGATCAGGCATTCGATAGAGCCAAAGGGCGAAGCCGATCACGACGAGCCGACCCCGCTTGTGAACGGAACAAAGCTGACGAAAAAGAAGAATATAATAATAATCGTCGGCACAACAATCCATATTGGATCAGGGCCTTGAAGTGTATTAGAGCACTTCATACAAGACCGTAACGGTACACTACAGAACACTGTAGGAGGCAACGTGGTCAGCATTACGCTCGCCCGAGATTATTACCCTGATTTGACTCAGGTACTCAGGTGAGCCCACTGGTATCCGACGTTAAATGACGATACAAATTCCACTGCCACCAGCGAGATTTGAACCGCAACCTTCCATGCGACAGCCTTGTGCTCTAACCACTCAGCTATCCGGACACTATTTACAAGATTAACTTGCAATATTCATAGCTAACCCGGTAGACCATGTCATTATCCGCAACCCATGACACGCGCCGTAGCATGCAGTTCTACATTTGGCACTCAGGTCAGGATTAACCTGATATGCAAGGTATATAGATATATGTATATATTGTTTTAAGTATAACTATCTGAGAACACTTCCTTAAAATTTCACGTCGTTCCGAATCAAATTGACTGAGATATTCTCGTTGAAAAGAGTTGGAAAAGAGTCTGTACCGTAAGCGATCTGAAGTTCAAACTTTAAGCCCAAGTAACATGTTTGAGAACGGTAGCCAAATCAATTTGGAAACTACGAAGCTGAGGTTTTCGAAAATTGGAAGGCTTATTCAATACATAAAAGCTCAATGTTTAATCGTTTGACTGTTTTGGATAAGAAATGCCGGTTTTATAGACCGAAAACGAACGTTTTTTAATTGAAAATCGAACCATCAATTCTGACTGTCCGACGTTTTGTGGAAAAGATTTTTAAGTCCTTCGATCAAATACTAGATTTTACTGCCATTTAGCTAAATCTATTTTTCGGTTCAAATCATCCAGCGCGCGGCCATTTTTAAAATATAAATATTTTTTCCAGAAACGGGATATATTATTTATTTATTTATACGTATTTGAGGCGCAAGTTGTGCTCTTCTTCGGCACCTGAACTAAGATGTTAATTGCTATTTTAATCTATAAACATTAAATTTAACATTATGATTTTATAATCGCTAAGAGATTAATTAGTAATCGTGGTGGCGTGGTGTTGCCTGTTGTCTCCCTTGCCACCTCTCTCAGAAGTGCGGATTGCACGTTACTTGTGTCGTGGTTCAATATGTTCCCTTCAGGTTACCTTATGATCGTGAAACAATCTTGCGCTCCCAACTTCCTCTCTTCAATCATGTTCTGTGCTATTGTTGACTTGGGGTGTGCTCTTCTTTATTCTGTCTTCTGGCCATTTCTGCTTCTCTCCCGCGCTCTCCCCAGCGTACCGAAGCCAGTTTTTTAGTTTGTCCTATGTAGCATTTCTCCCAATCTGGACATGTCACTTTATATATCCCACTGGATTCATGTTTTAATGTGCGGTTCTCGGAGGATCTCAGTTTGCTTTTGAGCTGGTAATGTTTAGTCGATTTCATCGTTTCGACGAAGCCGCAGAGTGACCTTTATTCTTCTTTTCCCTTCAAAGTTATCAGCAAGGGATGACATTGTCCTTATTTCTCGCTGTTTCGCCGTTTTCCACATGAGTCTTTTAATAATCGACCGTTGGAAGCTATTTTTTTTTACTATAATGTTGATTATGTATTCCTTTTCCTTCTTAAATCTTCCAGCATTGAGGGGCTTGTGAACAATTGGTGGATCATGGCATGGAAGGGGGTCATTTTATGTCAATGGGAGTGGTTCGAACTATCTGGTATCGTTCGCTGCATGTATGTAGGCTTCTTGTAGATATCAAAAGAGATCCCCTTTTCCCCTCTAATGATCCTTAAACGAGAAACGGGAGTTCTCCATTGTCCTCAATCTCCGTTGTGAATCTTAGGTTTCCATGTACTTTATTCATGACCTCCAGCATGAGCAATGAGGAAAATGTCATCTACATACCTTGATCAGATCTTTGGGAGCAGGTCTTTGGAACGTAAATTATTCTCAATCTTTTCCATGAATATGTCACTCACCTCTCTCAGGACAGATGATCCAATGTCACAGATTCTATTAAATCGAACTCATGGCTCTTGCACCAAAAAAATGTAGGGGGTATCCTGCAATTTCTTAGTTTCTAGATCAGTTTTCCTAGAGACAATTCTTTATAAAAGCTTCCGCGATTTTCTTCGGGAGTCGCAGCTTCCGCATATATAGGCAGCCCTTTTCTTTCCCTTAATAGCCGCGTTCGCAAACTCGAGTTCTTCAGTTTGGTTACTTGGTTTCATTTTCCGAAACTTCTTTTTATCATGATAATGTTAGTGGATAGATTGTAATTACGTGCATTTCCGGACAGGACCAAGATCTGTTCTTACGCGTGAACAAAGGTCAAAACCCTAGCGGTTTTTCGAGCATAAGGACTCAATTAGATCGTTTTGTTTTTAACTACATTGGATGCACCGTCTTGGTCTGCCTGTCGGTGGACCTGTCAGATTTAGCATAGTGGATTAAATCCCACTATTCTTTATTTAGCATGCTCCGTAAATAACTTGCCGGAATATTTATTTGTTTGATATCTGACACAGATATTTGTTCAAAACGAGCACAGATTTTTGTCCGAGTTCGCCCAAAACAAACATGTGGTCGAAACAGACACTCTTCTGTCAGATGTCTGAAATGAGTACAGACATTTGTTAAAAATTTGTTATTTTCAACTTGCACGGAAACATAATTTTAACTTACAACCTAATCAGTTGTAAGTTTTCTTGCTTACTGCAACCTTTCCACAAATTTGTTTTGTTACAAAGTTAAATAACCATTAGTAAGCTGATTACGACCACATGATTAAATGATTATAATCATAATCGACCTTGGTAAACTCTGCTTCAAACTTACCCTCTGGAGGCACGCTCATTCTGGTGACCACGAAGGCAACTACTTACTGGATTAAAAATAGAAATACATGTTTTCAAGAAATGCTTAAAAAATCGAAAAAAAAACTTATGCCCCTATCCAATGTAAAATGTGCATACATTACTCGTACATAATTTTGCCATGCTATTAATATATAATAGTATGCTGGTCTCAAACCCAGGTAAAGGAGGAGGATTGGAGGCAACGTACTCTGTACTATCCTCAGTAAATCAAAAATGAAATGCTGAGATCAGGGAAAGAGATAAATAGACTATAGTTGGAGTTATTCCGCTATGCTAAATCGTACCTGATCTCTCTTAGTGACAGGTCCCGCGACAGGCCGACCAAGAAAATACATACAATGTTGTTACAAACAAGATGATTGGATTGAGCCACAAGCCTCGGAGAAATGCTATGGCGTCCACCTCAGTCGACGCGGCAAGACGGGTCCTGATCCTGGCGAGAAATGGGCAAGGGTTCTTGACGTATGAATAGCGTCAGGACGTAAGCAAGTTAGTCCGAACAAAACGAACAAAACAAATACGTATCTGTACGCTAAATGTTGCTACCCTAACTGGAAAGACCAAGGAACTCACAAGAGCCCTTCGGAACAAGCGCATTGATATCTGCGCTCTGCAAGAAACCCGATGGTTTGATCCCAAAAGCTACGACATTCAACGCAAAAGCGATAAATATGGCTGTAAATTTATCTATTTTAGTATGACATTAGCCACACCAATATCGTGTTGGCATTGCCATCTCATTTCTGCGATGCCATTACAGATGTCGGACGATTTGGTGGTCGGCTGATGAAGCTCACCATTATATCAGCTGAAAGATGCCTTCTGGCAACTTTTCGATGAAAAGACTTGTCACGTGCCTGCTGACGACTATATCATCATTGCCGGCGACATTAATGGTCATGTAGGTGAAAAGGCAGACGGTAGCTGCTGCCATGGGGGAAAGGAGTTTAGAGCGCGTGAGGGTAGCGAGGGTATAATCGATTTTTCGGACACCCACCACATTGTACTGATGAATACATGGTTTATCAAACGATTGTCTCATCTTTTTACATTTTATAGTGGGAACAGTAGAACGCAAATCCATTATATTCTCATAAAACGCCGACATTTTACCACTGTCACTGATTGCAGAGCCGTTCCCTATGAGACCATCGCACCTCAACAACGGCCGTTGATTGCCGTCCTGCGAATTAATCCACCGATGAAACAGCGTGAGGAACGCACTAGCCCACAGCACATTAAATTACACGATTACCGACCATTACGAATGTGGAAGAATCGTAGAACCAGATGAAAGACACGATCTACAAAATGGCCTCTGCAACCAGGCTGGGTCAGCGGTACATAAATCGAGACTTGGCTTTGGAATGATGATGTTGAAACGAAGGTCCGCGAAAAAAAACGCTTTTATCACAAATTTCTCGACCATAAAACACTGACCAATTGGCAAATTTATAAGAATGCCAACCGGAAAGCAAAGAAAGCGGTCGCTGCCACTAGAGCGAACCATTACAAAAATCTTTACGATAAACTGGACACTCGGGATGACGAGAGAGATCTGTATCGACTTGCCGTAACAAACGCACACAGGATATCGAATACTTCTATTGCGTTAATGGCAACATCGGCACTTTGCTTACCAACCGTCGAGCCGCAACGAATAGATGGCGAGAACACATCGAGCAGATTTCAACTGAAGAATTTTCACATCCTCCACTTCCATAATCATTGCCGACATTTGGACCAATTCCACCTGTGAGTACAACTGAAGTCGAGATGGCAACGAAACGAATGAAATCGGAGAGAGCCACAGGACCTGACGACATCACATCTAAGCTCTGAAAAGCGAAAAGCTGGGACCCAATACTGTGGCTCAGTGAATTCTTTAATCGGGTTATTCAGGAAGGAAAAACACAAGAAAGTACCACTGTTCCAATATGAAAACAAGTCGGAATACCGGAAGCTCTTGCTTCGGGTATAAAGGTTTTGTGTTCATCTTATCTAAGCAATTTCAACGCATATTTTTCTACCCGTATGCAGCTACAAAACTGCGAGACATACGTACATATTACAGCCGTAGATGTTACGCTCACCCTAAACAAACAAACTGCCTATTTTCGAATACTGTACACATATAGGCACGTATATAAATTGATCGTACCCATATTTCCGATTTACTTCTTATATCTATCTGAATTAGGCTCTACCCACAAAGTTCATTAGCACGCATATACTATATACCTACATACACATGTCTCGTTGGAATAATTGATATTCATATACAAATGATTAAAGAACTAAAACAAAATAATTCTTTTCCACCCAATTCATACGAACTTACTCCGTGTGGTATTGACGAATTGATATGTGATGATGACGTCATCAGGTTTTAGAGTGCACGAAATTCACAAAAAATTGTAAAGTTTCACCCCCTATAACTTTGTTAATAATAGTTGGATTTTCTTCAAACTTGACCAAATTATGCATTATATTCTTCATTATACCCATGCCAAATTTTGTACTTCTGGGACGAACATAAGGGGGGTGCCGGGTAAATTTCTAAAATGTGGAAATATACTATTATTAACTTTATTTGTACAGATATCGGAACCGGATATATTTTGAGGCCTAGATTTCGTAGAGATGCACTATTGAGATTTTTTTCTGATTTTTCGGTTGGATAGGTTCTGAGAACGAGACCTGTTACACTTTTTGGGGGTCATATTTTGAGCCCTCACTCTCCTACGTTTCACCCAATATCAAATATTGAACCAGTTTCGAAAAGCACTAATTGAGACCTTTGATTTGATACCCCACATGGCTACATTTTATGAAAGAAAATTTTGCACCCTCCTTTCACATGTATGGGGAGCCCCCCCTTAAACTTAACACAAAATGGCGCCAGTCGCTGCATGTAAAGGGAACGGCAGATCACATACTCCTACCAATTTTGGGGACAATCGGTTCAGCCGTTTCCGAATAAATCGGCTGTGACAGACAGACAGACAGACGGACAGACAGACAGACAGACAGACAGACAGACGGACAGACAGACAGACAGACAGACAATTAAGTGGTTGGTGAGTGAAGCCCGAGTTCCATCCCCACTTAAAACGGACAAGTTTTTATAAACTACACTATTATAATTTCACTTTTTTTGAGTTAAATTACTGTAAGCAGTGGAGGAAGCGGAGGACTCCGGTGGGCTTCCCACTAGCAAAATGGCTAGTGGGGAGTCTCCACTGTTACCTTCTAGCGCGAGTGATCCCTTCAAGCGGAGCGCAAAATTAGTGAGATCACCAGCAGCGAATTCGACGGAAAAGCGCATGTTGGGCCCTAAGAGTAGCAGCAGTGTAGTTACTGCTGAAGCCGAGGGTGACGCATTTACGAAGCTGGGATCGATGATTAATAATCTAATGGAGTACGTTAACCAACGCAATAATGTACACCACGCGATAAAGGATCAGGTGCGTTCTATTAGGGCCACATACTTTAAGGTCAAAGAGGACATGAAAGCACGGGCAGAAGCAACAGTGCCGATAAGCCAACAAAAAGCGATGGTTGCCGTAGCAACCCAAACCACGCAGAAGACATCTCTTCCTAAAAAGCTCTTCCAAAGTGAAAAGGATATCTCGGAAATTCGGAACAAACGATTAAGAGACCCAAATGAAGAAGTGCTATCTCCCCAACGAACAGCAAAAAGGAAAAAGGAGAAACAGATGCCGGTGCAACCTGGGAATGACGGAAGATTATCTGGGCATACGGAAAAGGCCACTAACAGCGCCGAAGACACGTGGACTAAGGTAGGACCTAAGAAGAAGCTGCAAAAAAGAGCCAGGCCGGACGCGCTGATAATAACAAAAACCAGCGAGTTGACGTACGCGGAAATCCTACGCAAGGTTAAAGCAGATGCCTCCTTGACGGATCTGAGTGCAAATGTCACGCGGATAAGACGAACACAGAAAGGCGACCTGTTGTTCGAACTTAAAACCGGTGATGACGGAGGCGAAAACCTACGGAAGAAAATTGAAGCATCACTAGGTGAGGCTGCGGCGGTCAAAATGAGTAAGGATTCGGTGGTGATCGAATGCAAGGATTTGGATGAAGTCACCACAAAATCTGAGATCTGCGAGGCCTTGCAAACCCAATTGGGATTACAAACATTGAGCGAGTCTAATGTGCTACGACTTAGAAAAGCGTACGGTGATACGCAGATAGCGTCGATAAGTCTTCCTATTGAAGCAGCGAAAAAGGCGATTGCAGTGGGCAAGGTACGTATTGGATGGGTGGTCTGTCGGTTACGGGAACAGAGTCCAGTACATAAATGCTATAAGTGCTGGCAGGTTGGTCATATAGCGAAAGCTTGCACTAGCTCCCAAGACAGATCAAATCTGTGCCGCAAATGTGGAGAACAAGGCCATTTGGCAAAGGACTGCAACGGAATGCCCAAGTGCGTATTCTGTGTGGAAGCAAAAAGTAATGACAGCGCCCACATTGCAGGAAGCAGTAAATGCCCAGTGTACAGAAAGGCGTGCATAAATAAAGCCAAATGAAGTTTATGCAACTCAATCTGAATCACTGTCGAGCGGCCCAAGACCTACTTTCCCAAAGCGTATTCGAGAACAACGTCGACGTTGCGATTGTATCTGAACAATACGAAAATCTGCATAGCGGAGTATGGATAGCAGACAAAACCAGTAAGGCGGCGATATGGAGCTGCGGAAGCCAAGCTATAGTAGATGCGAAAAGACATCCAGAAGACGGGTTCACCCGTGCCAAGATTGGAGGGATATATATCTATAGCTGCTACGCAGCACCGAGCCTCACAATAGAGGAATTCACGTCATTGCTGGAGAAACTATCCTTCAATGCAAGTCGCTACAACCCCAAAGTAATAGTCGGCGACTTCAACGCATGGGCAGAAGAATGGGGTAGCAGAGAAACCAACGCAAGAGGACGAATATTGCTGGAGACATTCTCGCGCTTGAACGTGGTACTTGCCAACTCTGGGGGAGCCAACACATTCCGGAGGGGAGAATTGCAATCGGTGGTAGACCTCACCTTCGTCAGTGATACCTTAATCAGAGACTTGGAGTGGCGTGTCAGCGAGGAGTACACACACAGCGATCATCAGGCTATCATCTTTCAAACCTCGCAAAGGAATAATTTGAAGCCATTAAGACGAATAACGATGAGCTGGGTAACTAAGAAATTCGACGCAGAAATGTTCAAGGAGGTACTTCTGGAAGATACATCGCTATCGGGAAGCGCACAAAACAAAGTTTCACAGGTCGTGGAAAAATTGCAGCGGGCATGCGATGCCGCTATGCCTCGACGTAGCACTTTCCGAAGACGAAATCCTAATTTTTGGTGGAATTCCGAAATTGAGGAATGCCGGAAAAAGTGTCTCAAAGCTAGGAGACGCTCCCAGCGCAGAAGAAACCGACCTGAGTTCGAGGAGCTACACGTGCAATATAAAGATGCGAGAAAAAAATTGCAAGTAGCTATCGCAAGGAGCAAATCCGAACATTTCAAGCGGATGTGTACTGAAGCTGATTCTGACCCATGGGGTGGCGCATATAGGTCAGTGATGTCATCACTAAAAGGCGAGCGCTCCCCACCGATTACTTGCCCAGAGTTGTTGCAGAATATAGTGAACACTCTATTCCCAGTGGATCTGAATGGTACAAGTTTGCCTGCAGTACAGTTAAATCCCGACGAAGTTCCGATAGTGGAAAATGAGGAGGTTCTAGACGCAGCAAAAAGATTGATTGAAAAAAAGACTCCAGGACCGGATGGAATCCCTAACATTGCCCTGAAGGTAGCCGCCAGGACAGCACCAGGTATGTTTGCCCAAGTTTTCACGGCATGCCTTAGGGAAGGAGAATTCCCCGAGCAATGGAAGGTACAGAAGCTAATACTCATTCCGAAGGCAGGTAAACCATTGGGTGACCCCTCCTCATATAGGCCGATATGTCTGGTCAATACCATTGGCAAACTTTTTGAACGAGTAATATATAACAGACTGCTCGCTGTTGCGGAAAAGGAAGGAGGCCTTTCCGACAAACAACTCGGATTTCGTAAGGCAAAATCAACTGTCGACGCAATCAGCATGCTGACTGGCTTGGCTCAGGCTGCAATAGAAGAAGGAAAATGCTGTGCAGTAATAACCCTCGACGTAAAAAATGCGTTCAATAGTGCAAAATGGAATAAAATCATCGAGGCACTCGAAAAGATACAAGCCCCGAAGTACATTGTACGCACTGTGGTCGAGTTTCTCCTTGGGAGAAGACTTTACTGCGACTCGGACGATGGGCTAAAAATATTCCCGACAACTTGCGGAGTGCCACAGGGTTCTGTCCTGGGTCCCTTGCTGTGGCTAGTTATGTACGATGGAGTGTTGACGCTACGCCTACCGGACAACGTGACAACTATTGGCTTCGCCGATGATATCGGAATAACGGTGGTCGCAAAGCACCAAGACGAGATCGAGATCTATGCAAATGAAGCGATATGGGAGATCAATTCCTGGTTGAGAAATTCTGGCCTTTCACTTGCCGAGCATAAAACAGAAGTAGTTCTCATTAGCAAGAGAAGAAAGAACACAACTGTGAAAATCAAAGTTGGCGGAAAAACAATTTACTCCCAACCATCGCTCAAATACTTGGGAGTAATTATTGACAGAAGACTCAACTTCAAAAGACACATTGAGTACGCCGCAACTAAAGCGTCTTCCATCGCTACAACGATCTCGAGGATACTACCGAACATTGGTGGGCCAAGACAAAGTCGACGTCTTCTGCTCTCCAGGGTAGTCAGCTCCGTGCTACTCTACGCAGCTCCAGTTTGGGCAACTGCTCTGAATAACAAAGTGAACTGCCGAAAATTGGGAATGGCATATCGATTAAGTGCACTCCGGGTATGCAGTGCATATCGGACAACATCAGGAGAAGCGGCATATGTACTAGCAGGGATGCTCCCCATAGACATCTTGGCGAAGGAAAGTCGGCGACTCTACGACAAAACGTATGCAGCTGGAGAGTCTAGCGCATTTCGACGGCAGCTGGCACGGTGGGAATCTATCGAACGGTGGCAACAGCGATGGGACGAGTCCCAAACTGGTCGTTGGACATACCGCATCATTCCGGATATTCGGAGATGGTTTGAACGAAACCATGGGGAATTAAGCCACGAGTTAACACAATTCTTGAGTGGACATGGAGGTTATCGTGCCTATTTACATCGATTTGGTCACGACGAATCACCATGCTGCCCAAGATGTGGTAACGTGGCTGAGAATGCGGAGCATGTCATATTTGATTGCCCCAGGTTCACCGCGCACCGAGCAAGAATGGAAGCGGTCGCAGACAGGCGTTTAACACCCGAAAACATTGTGGAGTTTATGCTGGAGTCAACGGATGCCTGGAACCAGGTTGTAAGGGAACTGCAAGCTATTCACCAACAGCTTAGGCAGGAAGAACTACGACGAAAACAAGGAAGGGAGAGAACCATAATGAGCCGCAGTTAAAAGCTGATCCAGCCCCGCGATGCAATACTTGATAGGAGTTCCGTGGGGAGAGTGGAATGAGAAGGAGGTGGTTTTAGTGAGTAGAAGTCTCACATAACTGCGTGGCAGGAGCCAGCAGTAGGTTTTGAACCTTTCCACCTTCCAACGCCGAAAAAAAAAAAAAAAGAAAAAAAAAAGACAGACAGACAGACGGACAGACAGACATCGAATCGATTCTAATAAGGTTTTGTTTCACACAAAACCTTAAAAAAGGTAGTCCAGCAGAATGTTCAAATTACCGTCCGATCCGATTGCTTTTCCATACCACGAAAACTTTTGAACGCATTCTGGGCGAACGTATTGGCGAAATGGCTGAAATAACCGTGATTCAAGCCGGATTTGTCAAAAACTGCGGAACTACTGAAACTATGCATGGTGTACGATTACTCATGGAGAAAGACGGTGAGAAGCATCGCGTTCTTTACATTGCATTTTTGGATCTAGAGAAAGCGTTTAACCATGTACCACACGAACTAATCTGGTATGCTCTACGACAGCACTTAGTGCCAGAAGAACTCGTGCGCTGGGTTCAATTGCTCTATCACGATCCAAAAAGTAAAGTTCGAAGTATGGCGGGTGTATCAAAACCGCTTCGTGTCTCTGTTGGTGTTCATCAAGAAAGCGCCCTCTCACCACTTCTTTTTGTTCTTGTTATGGACACCGTCACATGGGACATCCACCGTCCAGCGCCCTACACACTGCCTTATCTGATAGCAGAAATGATCTCGAGCAACTTGTCCAAAAATAGAATGATCGCTTCATGCAACACGGTTCCAGATTGAATCTCAACAAAACTGAATTTTTGACGACCGATCCCCATGATACAGGCACAATCACTGCCAGCGGCAGTGATCTGCCCAGAACTGAGTGATTTAAATACCTCGAGTCAACGTTACCAGCCAATGGGGAACTGCGTTATGAAATTGCTTCACGCATTAACGCAAGCTGGATGAAGTGGAGTTCCACAACTGGTGTTCTATGTGATCGACGTATCAACGAAAATCTCAAATTTAAAATTTACCGCAACGTCGTCCGTCCTGTTGTCCTTTATGGTTCTGAGTGTTGGCCGACTGTAAAAGATAATGAACGGCATCTTACGGTAATGAAGACGAAGATGTTGCATTGGACTAGTGGCGTGCCACGTTTTGATCATGCTCGTGCGAACGAGAATTCACTTGCCAAGATTGGTGTGAACATTCAAGTCGATGGTGGACGACCAAAAGGCCGGCGGAAACAATGCTGGCTTGATACGCTGAGTGGGGATTTAAAAGCCTCGAAATTGCACCCAGATTAGGCATTCGATAGAGCCAAATGGCGAACCCGATCACGACGACCCGACCCCGTTTGTGAACGGGGCAAGGGCTGAAGAAAAAGTTATATTACTCGTACATCATTACAGATCCATTATTCTTGATTAAATTCCCAGACCTGCCCCATTTCTTATATTACTGCCAAATTTGACTTATACTCTAGACTTGCTTGCAAACTACGCAATCGAAATCCATTAACCCCTTTGGAATGTTAGTTATTTGATGCGAAGTCCTTGACCAAGTGATACATAAAATGTTTTGAACGCTTTTATGGCCTTGCACCTCTTGCTCTTTTGGATATACAGACTTTAATTGCACGAAGCCACTAAATACAATCGAAAATAAATTTCGAAACACATCTCTAAGACATCTAAACTTTCCTTCTTCGTTGATAATCCGCACTGGCTTTTATTGATCCTTTACAATTCAAAAACTTAAAATCTCCTCTCCCTTAACGGCTTTTGTAACTCTATTTAGAGTGTGAAATTAGTTTCCAATAAAGTTCTTAGAGAGCGAGAAGTAGCACCTTGGAAATCGGAAAAGTTTTCAAGCTGTCTTCGGTACGGAAAACGGGTAGCTCGTGCAAAATGGAACTTCAAGTGACAAACTAAAACTTTTCCACTGTGCAGACATTACGTAAGGATATGGACGTGATTGCCAGGCGACGAGAGTGAAATATTTGCTATGATACATGAAAGTACGCTTTGCGCTTAAGGTTGAAATTTAAAATTGCAGCCAGTAGACTTTCGGGGAAACTGTAATTGATGTTACATAATGCCGTGACGGGGGCACAATGTCAAAGTGCTTATTCGTAGATACGTTACGGTGGAATAACTTCCTAGAAAACTGTGCACAGGAAGTTTCGCAAGACGCCAGGAATGAAAATTAGCTAAGCTCTGGTGGACAACTGCAGAGTTACATTTATTTAAGCTATACAACATTGTCCTTTCCCCATGAAGATATTTGTTAGAAATTATAATCTATAATGTCATATATTAAAGAACAAGCATATCATTCAGACATTTTTCATATTAATTGAACCAGTCTTCTCCGAAAGTTATTATTACTATGCCTGCTCTAATGGAGATTTCCAATAATATGAAGATGAATGCTTTCTATGACCAACGTGAACAACTACATTCAGGTCGAGAACGGCTTCTTAAAGGTAACAATGTGATGGGTGCTCTGAAAGCCTTTCATTAACATCCTTAGTCAATGATTTTAGAGGATGTTCCTAAAACGTGTGTTTTGCGGGCTAAAGACGAGCAGAGAAGAAGGCACCCCTCAAGTCATAAAGAATTTATCTTAAATTCATATTCATGTTGCAGTTGCGGCTGTCGGCTGGTTTGAGTGACTGAAAAGATCCACCATGGAAAATTCGGCTCTAACGTCGACGCGACTTACTAAGGTAGGACATTGCCAGGTTGACTAAATTCACATCTGCCGGCAGATAAAGTGCACAGGGTTTACTGCCATCCTCAGTGAGAAGAAATTTTCTATTGTATGCAATAGGTTACAATGGTAGGCCAAAGTCACTCCCGTCATGTCCAGAATGCAACATACGCGAGGAACTAACTGAGATTTTCAGATCTCTCAATGAATCCCAACAGACCCTCTAGACAATGCAGTTTCCAGCAATGGAAGCTAAAGAATATTGGTGTGACTTTGGGAGTTACCCGCCCAGCATGCCGAGTGGATCACCGCCGTGGATACCCGCCATTCCACTATGCCGAGCATGAAATTTGCAGATGATACCAAAGAGAAGGTTCGACCAGCCATAAACAGCACAAAGAGATGGAGGGGCCTACGTCTCGATCGAAACTAATAAAGTTTTTGACGACAGTCATGGAAGGTTGCCATGTCATGTTATCAGTGCCCTTATAGGCTGTCAATGCCTCAGAGCCTATCGGTATATGGAGAGGCCTTTTCCAGGGGGATTCATTGAGTCTCCTTTGGTTTTGCATGGCACTGAACCTGGCGTGGCTACTGAATTATGATAGAGGACATGGTTTTTCAATCAAATATAGGCTACGTGTTAAGTGCGAACTGACACACTTGATGCACTTAGATGACATCAAGCTATATTGGTAATAATGGTCACCTTAGAAGTCTATTACGAATAGTTGTCATGTGCAGCCGTGATATTCGGATGGAATTTGGAATAGATAAGTGTCGAATCCAAGCCATCCGAAAAGGTCATCACGAGTCGCATGCCGGATATAGCGTTGGTTATTTTCACATGTAAGCTATGACCGAGACAGACTTCTACAAATACCTAGGAATTCTGCAAGGAACCCATGCTCGAGTTGTTCATCTGGAGGATGATCTAATGTCCGAATTCCTGCCATGTGTAAAGCTTGTACTGAAATCGCATCTTTCGTGTAAGAATAAAATAAGCGCATTGAATGTGTTCGTTATCTCTTCACAATGTCGTGGACGGAAACCTATCTAGAAAACGTCCAGCGGTGGATACGGACAACTATCTCCAAATACCGAATGCATCATCCAAACTCTACCGTGGAGCGGATGAACCTGCCTCCTGATATCGGAGGTAGGGGCGTGGTTAACGTGATGGCACAACATCATCGCCAAATCGACTCGCTGCGCGCTTATTTTCACAGTAAAGAGCAGGTGAGCCCCTTTCATACGGCTGTCTGTAAGGCAGACTGTGGGCTGACCACGTAACTTAGACGATCGATCTTACAGTCCTCTCAATGGAATGAAGTCGAACCAAGAGCGGATCAATGAAAAGAAGTCGAAGGCAATGCATGGTGAACACGAAATTTTTCTTTGGCAGCCTTTTCGTCGATTTGCATTTGTCGAACAGATGGCTTTGTGCTGGGGAGCTCTTTGCTGAGACGTGTGTGCCATTCAGGGCGACGTGGTCGCCACAAGAGCTTATAAAAAGCTCATCATGGGGTAGAGAACGACCAGTGCAAAATGTGTGGTTCGGTGTAATACATCACCAGGCATAATGCCGAATGCAAAGGTGATTCATCAAAACCTTGCATACAAATATGGGTTGATCACAGGAACATGTCCGATTTACCGGTATGACCCGGAAGCCGTACTTGACTGTTCTATTTACTGAGACTGCTGTTCTGCTGTACTGAGACTGACAAATTCTAACTGATAGCGACATACCACACAACACGCCTGACGTGCTTTTAGTTAACAAGGCGGGTTACTCCGCGTATATGTAGTTCCAATAATATTGTCAGCTGCAGGTATTGTACCTAAATACCTCAGGGCCCTTGATGTCCTGGGACTCTCACGCAGCCTGGCTCAGACCATGCAGAAGTATACCATTCTGCATATGTGTTCGATGTTGCGGGGAGTTCTCAATGAATTCCCTCACTAACCTACAACTGGCCACCAGCACCAGTGCCCCTTTATCTTTTAAGTAGGTAGGATCGTCCGAGCCTAAATTATTGGCGTTTAGTGTTAGTATTAAGAAAATCCGGCATCTGAATTGTGATACCTCGGATTTGCTACATATTAATATGACAAGAAAATCTTACGGGTCGATTCAAAGCTCTGTCTGTTGCGCATTCGTGATTGACTAAGTATTCCTACAGTTTAAATGTTGGTGAAAATTTACAGTCATGTCCATACTCTTTTTCATGCCGCCTCAGCGACAACAACACCCTATGCCTCGCCCAGAAACAAAAGAACGGTTAGAGCGTGCACCCAAAAACACGGTGATCCCTTCGCTATATCGGAACAGTCAAATTCTAAAAACATAATCATGTACTATTATTAACTTCATTTAAACAAATATCAGAATGGAGGATATTCTGATTCCTAGACACCGTAACATATAGTGGCATTTTGTAATTTTCGATTTCGGGTGGGGAATATATAGCCGACTTTGCGACACTCATCACCTTGTGATTTATGAATAAATGATTGCCTCATCAAAAATCCGGTATATTCTCATAAATCGGCAACATTTTACCACTGACTGCAAAGCCATTCCCTATGAGACTATCGCACGTCAACATCGTCTGTTGATTGCTGCCTTCCGAATCAAGTCACCGATAAGACTGCCTGAGAAACACATTGGCCCGCCATGCATCGAATGGTGGCGATTTCTTGAGAAAAAAGGCGATATGATTTCACTGGCGCCACTACCAAACATTACGTTTTTGGAGGAATTGTTAAACCATGCAACCTGTGAGGTTCATCAACCAAGATTGGTTTTGGATTGACTATGTTCAAATGAAGGTCCGTGAACGCCTCTACCACAAGGTTCTCGATAACAAAACGCAAAACAAGAATGCCAACAACCAAGCACAGAAAGCGATCACTGTCACCCGAGCGGTCCATTATGAAGATCCCTATGATAACCTGGACACTCGAGATGGCGAGACAAATCTGTATCGACTTACCAATAATCGACACGAGCGCACACAGGATCCCGAACACCCGAACAATACTTCGCCGAGCGATGAGTTGCGAAGGATTGATGACGAGGATATTTCGAGCAGATTTCAGAGGAAGAATTCTTTATACCCCACTTCCACAAGCACTATCGACTTTGGAGCACCTGTCATCGTGACTGAAGTCGAGGAAGCAATAAAACGAATGAAACCGGGGAGCCTAATAGGACTTGATACATCGCATCTTAGCTCTGGAAAGCGAGGAGTAAATTTTTCATCTGGCTATTGAGGAACATAGGACAACACCTGACTAGCAAGAAAGCACCACATTTCCAATATATTTTTCATATTGGAAGAAAGGTAGTCGTGTATAATCCGGGTTTGTTAAGAGCTGCAAAATTACTGACGGAATACACACTGTGCCGTTACACATCGAGAAACACCGTGGGAAGCATCGACATCTGTACATTGCATTTGTGGATCCGGAGAAGGTGTTTGACCGTGTGCCAGGAAGTCTGAGTATTCATAACTTTAGTATCATTGATGACCAGTAGACTTTAGTGTTAATACAGGTTCGTTAATTTCGTCTAGTAGATAAAGCAGACGAAGAGAAGAGACCGTGTGCTACATTATCTCATCTGATATGCTCTGCGACAACACCTAGTGCCAGAGAAACTCGTACGCTGGATTAAATTGCTCTGCTACGATCCAAAAAGTGATGTTTAAAGTGTTGTGGGCATATCAAAATGGTTTTTCGCCTCTGTTAATGTTTATTTAGAAAGCGCCATCTCACCACTCTGCTCTGTTCTTGTTATGGACACTGTCATACGGTGCATCCGACACCCAGTACCCTATACAATGCTTTATGCAGATGATGTCTTCCCAGCGTCTCATAGCAACGCTGATCTCGATTAACTTGTTCGAAAATGGAATGATCCTATTAGAAAATTTAACTAAATAAAACAGAAGTTTTGACTTCCTATGAAGTAGGCACAATCACTGTCAGTAATAGTGACCTGGCTAGAACAGCGATTTAAATATCTCGCCCTCTTTGGTTCTAAATGTTGGCCGACTATAAAAGACGGTGAATGGCGTCTCGCGGTAATAGAAGCGAAAATGATTTCTTGAACCCCGGCGTAACACACATAAATGAGGATATTCACGTTCGAGATGACGTTGCACTAATCATGAAAAAATTGCGGCAGATACGTCTTCAATTGTATGGTCACTTAATTAAGAATGAGGCGTTAATGAGAATTCATTCGATGGTGAGCGGGCAAACGGCCGGACGAAACAACTGTAGTTTGTGACCCTGCATGGTTTTTTCAAAGCCTGACGACTCCATGCAGATCAGGCTTAGGACAGAATAAAATGGCACGATCAGTCACGGCGAGTTGACCCCACTTGTGAATGAGAGACGGGTAAAGAAAAAGAAGAAATCCTCGGCAAGCCGCTGCCATCCACAGTGATGATACCCGTTTTATTGCGATTGGTTTTTAGAAACTCTATTTTAAACAAGTTCCTCGATATCTGCTTTGTTATCAGATGCTTGTAAGACATTATCTGCATAGAACTGTGTAGCCCGCTGAACGTTAGACACGAACAAAAAGGAGTGGAAAAAGGGCATTCCCATAGTGATTACGAATGCCATACTTTACTCCTATATTACCTGTTTTTTTTTCTGGGTAGAGTAGGTGAATGCATTTTCGCACAGAGTCTTGGGCTTCCGCAACGGTATGTCGTCGGACTACCAATTAAACACCTCCCCATCGTCAGAGAGCTAGCATGGAACTGTTCGTCACATTACTTCGGGCTAGTCCCCGAACTTTTCCGCCTTGCGGAGCCTTCAAATCACCAACGAGAGGTGAGAGGAGGAAGGGAACTGTCAGTTTAAGGCATCCCCTGCTATCCGGCTCCTCCACCGGTTGAGTTTTATCTTTTTCGCAACGAGAAGGGCCCGAACGTAATTTGTTACATGGCTCCACCTGTCTGCGCTCCTCAGTATCTCCTCGACAATATTGTCTGGAGAGAGATCCCCTGTGCTCAAAAGGAGCTGCTGACGAATCCCATCCCACGTTTCACAAGAAAAAAAGCATAATGAGCGTCGTTCACAACTCCATTGCAAAACACACAATCCGAAAATCGCGCCCTTCCAATCTTGTACAGATAACATTGAAAACCTCCATGCTCACCCTATATTAATAATAATAATCGCTGGTGCAAAATCCACTTGGATCAGGGCTTTAAAGTGTGTTTGAGCACTTCATTCAAGACCGTAACGGTACACTACAGCATTACAGCACCTTATTGCGCTTGCCTGAGATTATTATCCTGATTTGGATCAAGTACTAATTCACAGCTGAGTCGACTGGTATCCGACGTCAAATCACGATACAAATTCCACTGCCACCGGTGAGATTTGAACCGCGACCTTCCGTGCGACACCTTGTGCTCTAACCACTCAGCTATCTGAACAACTGGATTACCTAATGCAATTTAACCCCCATTCCTCCCATTTCTATCACCTGTTCTCCTGGATGGGTATACTTTCAAAAGCGCCCATACTGATTTAACTAAAATAGTCCATTTCTTTGCAAACCACAATTTTTAGGTACACCGGAACATAGACTAGGTTTTTACAATCAATACTCGATAGATGAAATTATTATAATTTATTAATTTTAATGAATCAGTAAGAGCAAACGACTATTTACACTTTAGAGGCAGAAGAGAATCATCTCGCTTCATGTGTTTCTTTCTGCCCCTATCTAATAGCACACTTTCCTCGCTAGTCCTCCACTCCCGTGGCGAGCTCTACAAAGTGGATAGTTCCGCGCCATCAATTTGTTCGCATTCGCAACATTCGAAATAAATTTCGAATGCTGCGAATCCTGCCGTGCCACACTGACTCAGCTCTCCAGTTCATGAAAGTTTCATCCATTTTCTTCAAAGTCTACTAGAAATGGAAACAGCAGATCTGCAGTAACCACAAGTGCAGCTATCAATAACTCTGCGGAGGAGCATCAAGCCCAGCTACTTTACTCCGTTTGAGTGCATTGATGGTCGAGTTGATTTGTCTTCTGCTTGAAGGAACAGCCCATATCCGCTTGTTACGGTGGCTAACTAATTTATCCACAAGAGGAGGAACCTAATCGGATACGATACGGTTAAGAACTGTGGTGAAGTGTCCATTCCGCCTCTTCACTTGCTCGTTATCATTAATGAAGGGTGGACCGTAAACATCCTTCGCAGGATCATTGATAGATTTCCGACCATACGCACACTCTTTCACGATGCGGTATAAAATTCTGAAATCATTGTGTGGCTGCGCAACTGAAGTCAAGAAAGCAATAAAACGAATGAAGTCGGGGAAAGCAACAGGACCTGACGACATCACATCTGAGCTCTGGAAAGGAAAGAGCTGGGACCCAACACTGTGGCTCAGTAAATTATTTAATCGGGTTATTCAGGAAGGAAGAACACCATCTAACTGGCAAGAAAGTACCACTGTTCCAATATGGAAAAAGAAAAGAAGTCCAGCAGAATGTTCAAATTACCGTCCGAACCGTTACTTTCCCATGAAAATTATTGAACGCATTCTTGAAAACCGTATTCGCGAAATCATTGAAATAACCGTGAATCAAGCCGGATTGGCCAAAAACTGTGAAACAACTTACGCAATACCTGCTGCGCGGTTACTCATGGAGAAACACCGTGAGAAACATCGCCCTCTTTACATTGCATTTCTGGATCTAGAGAGAGCGTTTGACCGTGTGCCACACGAACTAATCTGGTATGCTCTACGACAACACATAGTGCCAGAAGAACTCATACGCTGGGTTTAATTCCTCTATCACGATCCGAAAAGTAAAGTTCGAAGTATGGCGGGTGTATCAAAACCGCTTCGTGTCTCGGTTGGAGTTCATCAAGGAAGCGCCCTCTCACCACTCCTGTCTGTTCTTGTTATGGACACCGTCACACGGGATATCCAACGTCCAGCGCCCTACACACTGCTTAATGCAGATGGTGTTTTCGTAGCATCTGATAGCAAAAATGATCTCGAGCAACTTGTCCAAAAATGGAATGATCGCTTCATGCAACACGGTCTCAAATTGAATCTAAACAAAACTGAATTTTTGACGACCGATCCCCATGAAACAGGCACAATCACTGTTAGCGACAGTGGTCTGCCCAGAACTACGCGATTTAAATATCTCGGATCAACGCTATCAGTCAATGAACAACTGCGTTATGAAATTGCTTCACGCATTAACCCAACTTGGATAAAGTGGAGTTCTGCAACTGGTGTTCTTTGTGATCGACGTATCAACGAACGCCTCAAATCTAAAATTTCCCGTAATGTTGTCCGTCCTGTCGACCTGTATGGCTCTGAATGTTGACCAACTATAAAAGACAATGAACGGCGTCTTGGTCGTTGGATCAGTGCCGTGACACGTTTTGATCACATCCGAAATCAGGATATCCGCGATCGTTGAAAAATTGTGAGAGAGGCGTCTTTAATGGTGTGGTCATGCAATTCGTCCTAACGAGAATTCACTTGCCGAGATTGGTCTGAACATGGTAAACGATACGTTGGATGGGGATTTAAAAGCCTCGAGATTGTACCCAGATCAGGCATTCGATAGAACCAAATGGCGAAACCGAGCCAATCCCGCTTGTGAACGGGACAAAGGCTGAAGAAAGAGAAGATTGTGTTCTACGGAAATTTCGTTTTGTTGCGGTACACTACGCTGAACTTCGCGGGATTTCGCTCGGCATCGGAGTGCCAGCGCTTCATACCCACCATCACCCATAGCCGTTAATAGAGCTTTCAACCAATTCACTTCCACGATTCCGCAGTCGATCAGGTCTTATGGGGGCTGTTCGGGACGTGGCCGATGACCTGCGTAGCATACTTAAAATGAATGTTTTTGATTGCGATCCAATGTTGATCGATATTTTTAGGTGGGTGACTCAGTGTATCTGTGCCCGATCAGTAAGATAGCTCTTACACTGTCTAGCTACAATTGGATCATAGAAGCGATCGTTGTTCAATTTTGGGGTCGCAGCTCTCCAGCCGTGTGAGAAGTGGCAAACGCAACACCCAAGCGAGCGTAAGCGACACTCAAGTGGTGGTCCCTTTCAAGTACGATGTCAACGCCCCACTTGACAGGAGGCAACTCTTGAATCTATTGCCGATTTTAAAGTTGTCGATCTGATTGCTGGCGCCGTCAGTTGAAACCTAAAAAAACTTATGGCAGGCTATGTGCTCGGCAGCAGTGCTGGCATTCATGTGAAGGTTTTGCCGCTGTATGCATTTTATCCCTACTCGCAGTTACATTTTGGAGAAGCTTTGCTGGTGCTGTATTTCGCTCGATTTTGTATGCGTTGAAGATCATTATTGTTTTTCACTCTCCAAATAAAGGAGATGCTTTGCTGCGTCTCATGTGAGCCTAATCCTTTTACGTCTCACTTTTCTAACTATTCCCATAACCCAATAATTTTCGATGACTGACAAAATTTCAAACAGAGAAGTAATAAATCATTACTTCTTGTTATATTCAATTCAACAATTATTCCACCCCTCAAATTCAGTTCTCGGGCTCATTAGCTTGGTCTTCTAGTCACTACTGTATGTTGTCCAGCAATCTCTAGAAATATATATGCATATCCATAAGAATAAATCAGTCAGTGACAGTTTATAGTATTCACGTATAGATCCATGTTAACGATTTTCCGATTTTAGCTTCTCAACCTAACCGGTTTCTGATAAATTGAAAGAGTCGTCGCACGCACGATAAATTGCTCACACTGAATTTGCAAGATTTGGATACTCGGATACTGGTACCCATGAAGTTTAAAATATTTTTTGACTATTTCGAGTGATGATGACTATAAAAGGCTGTATGAGGGGTTCCCATTAAATTCCTAGTAAATCCTCATAAAATTTCCATTTTATCACTCCATTTCCGCCAGTCGTTCCTACCTAATGAGCATCACATCCAGAGCAGTAATCTATTCATTGCTGGATGCGAAAATATTCAAATCGGGTCTGGCTATCTTATTCGGCTTCATATAAGCCATTGTCTGCACAACCCTCTACATAAGCGAAAACCTCGTACATGATATCCATTCATATATTCTGGCCCAGCCGACAATTCAAATCCAATCAAATGAAACCACTGAACTTCCTAAAATGCATGTGCGTATATTTTTTATAAATTCTATACATTTGATATTTTGGACATGTTGATTGCGTGTATACCACACTCTCAATGGCTGCCAGAAACGGTGAAATACAAATAGAACATTGATGAGGCAAGTCATCCCAGGGATAGATTCCAATTCAAAATTTAATTCAGATTTCGAAACCCGCCAAGGTAATTTCAATTTTGTGTAATCCATCAGAGAGCGGGGATATCCAAGCATCCATACACCTGGTGCTGATGCCAGCTCTTATATCGTTGAGTCCGGATCCAAGTAGGGAAAATTCGTCCGAATTCGTAGTATTCGGTTTTATTCAAAAACTGCAAATCCAACGTCTCTGAGAAAGCATTGAAGCAATGAACATTCAAAATTTAACCTGAATTTGACAGTGACTAGATGGAAATTGCTTTCTGATTGCTTGGCTAATACATCAAGGTCTGTAAAAACTTTCTTTCCTTACCATAATTAAACTGAAAACTGGAAATCCAAATAAACAAAGTTATTCTCCGTTCATTGACTGAGTATGCCATTCATATATGCACATACACTTCAGGTATGTTCACGTTTATGGAATAGGACGTACATGTTCCTCTCATATGGAATCAAGGAGCATTCGACAAAGAAAATTTCTGTGAAAATTTCAACTAGCATCTGTCGAATGCTTTCTGAAACAGGTATCTATCCTCTATTGCTTGGAAGCAGCATCGTGCCGTGTAACATACTATTGCCATCATTCCCTGATCACATACAGTCGTGTATTTATCAACGTCGTTCTTACGTTGAAATGTTGAAGGTTCAGAAGGAGGATTCGGTTTTGGGATGAGGCGCGTTTTTTATATGGCTTAAGGTGTGCACAGTGTCAACGGTGGAGTAAGGTGAGGAGCCGCGACCAAAGTAACGACGTAATGGAGGAATTATACAAGGTCAAATTTGTTTCGCCGCAGAAGGTTCATTTGTAGAAGTTATGATCTTCTCTTGGAAATTTCTTGGATATCGTTTTTCAAGGTTTAGTGTAAAACAAAACTTCATTAAAATCGAGTCCCTGTCTGTCTTTTTTTTTAAGATGGTGGAAATTTTCGAAAGACTCTGGCCTGAGCACGCCAGAGTGTGGGATTTCTACCCACTACAACCACCCCCAATTTCCCCCTACCCCGTGGAACCACCTTTAGGTATTACATTACGGGGCGGAGTTAGCTTACTTTAGCTAAACCTCCATCCGTCTTCCCGCGGGGTTCGTAACCGCGCCTTCCTCACTTCTTCTACTCTTCGCAGTTTCTCCTGGATTACTGCGATCATGGAATTGATCGCATTCCAGCCTTCTTGGCAAGCTACCATCCTCCGAACAAAATTTTCCGGTGATAGCACTTTACCTAGAGTTTCCTCTAGGTTCCACCTTTCTTCCACGAACCTAGGACGGAAAGAATACGTGCGCTAGGTCCTCTGGGACCCCGTCGTAGTTTGGACAATTAGGTGAGGTGTCCAATTTAAACCTGGTATTGACGGTATCCTCCATGGCCGGTGAGAAACTGGGTAGGATTATAATTGATCTCCCCATGTTTTCTCTCCCGGCACTCCCTGATGGAAGGGATCAACCTATAAGTCCAACGACCCTTTTCTGACTGGTCCTATCGCTGCTGCCATCTGCTTATGGATCTTTCCCTTTCGGCTTTTTTCACCTGCGATAAAGGAAAGATGAACTTGGTATTATAAATGTTCATTATTTCGGTTGCCAAAATGTCAATCGGCATCATTCCCGAGATAACGAACGTTGCATCGTTTGAGACGGTCCTGAAAGCAGAACACATCCTTAAGGCTGTTCTTTTGTAAACCGTACTCAGGTAATATGCATTACCTAAAACCTGCAGCGCGTTTCCCCAAACTGGGACTGCATCCAGCATGATAGAACTCGCCACCCTGGCTATGAGCAGCCTGCAAGTATGCCGCGGTCCTCCTACGTTCGGCATCATCCTTGCGAAAGCCTTACTTGCGGTGGATGCTTTTTTGCAAGTATGCTCTATGGGCTGCTTAAAATTAAGTCCCCAGTCTATCATCACCTCCAAGTATTTGATGGCTGGCTTGAAAGTGCAGGAATAATTTCTTTTGTAGCGCTTAGTGATAAAGGTCGCTTCCTTCTTTTCCTCCGCGAGTGCCAGTCCAGCATTCTCTAACCAAGCCTTAGCAAAACTAATTGCTTCGCTTGAGTACAACTCAGCATCCTCGAAATGCTTTGCGACCACAACCAGTGCAATATCATCGGAGTAACCCACCACCGCGGAACCGGAAGGTTAAGCACATTATTATACATGATATCAATAATAGCAGCGAGGTAGGTGGGAACACCAATCGTCGCCAGAGACTTTCGAATAAGATTCCAATTGGCCGAGTTGAATGCATTCCTCACATCCAGGGTCACCACCACACAATATTTGCTGGTACAACCCCTCCCGTGAATTGCATTTTCGGCCAAGCCAGTAGCCATTTTGATGGCATCAATGGTTGATCTGGCTTTACGGAACCCATACTGTCTATCTGCAAGGCCCCCTTTGGTCAAGACGAATGGGAGTAGTCTATTATAAATAACCCGCTCCAACATTTTCCCGATAGTGCCTAGAAGGCATATGGGTCTATAGGAGGACGGTTCCCCTAGCGGTTTGCCAACTTTAGGCAGCAGCACCAGCTTCTGCCTTTTCCACGGTGCAGGAAAGATACCCTCGGACATGCACGTTTTGAACAGCTCCGCGAACATATCCGGTCTACATTTAACGGCAAGTTTAAGGGCCTTATTCGGTATGCCGTCCAGACCCAGGGCTTTGTTGTCGCTTATTCGACTGTAGATTTCCAGCAGCTCGTCCCTGGTGACTGGTGGAATCAGCGTCACATTCAGAGGACGCTGGAAAGTGCAGTACTCCCCTTTTGTTGGGAAAATAACCCCTGGATTATTTTCTACAAGAGCATAGGGCACGTGATCTGCGGAGATGATTAGACTCTGAATCATCCTGTCACGATTTTGTAGGCGCTATCCCACGTATTTATGTCCGCTTCCAAACATAGCTCCTTAACACATTCCTTCTTACTCCGCTGGATGGCGATCTTGACGTTCTTGCGAGCTTCCCTATAGGCATGCTCCCATTACCCTTGATCGATCCTATCTATTGCCCTCTGAGCGGTTCGTCTGGCTCTGCGGCAAATCGATCGAAGGCCTGCAAGTCCACTATTCTACCAATAATTGGGTCTTCTAGTGGGGTATCTCCTAGGCATCGACGCGTCACATGAAGTCCTCGCTAACTTGCCAGGACATGTCACGTGCCAGCGCAGGGCTGACAAAAGTCAGATCTACAACTGAACCAGTTCCCCCTTTCCGAGAAGTGTTTACATCGCCTTCGTTGGCCAGAACTACATCTAACTATGCAAATGCTTCTAATAAGCACCGCCCCCTTGCGTTAGTCTCTTTGCTGCGCCACTCGATAGCCTACGCATTAAAGTCACCGGCTATCACCTTTGGACCTCGTCCCCTTGCGTCGTGAATGAGATCGTCTAATAGGTCTTCAAACTCAGGAAGTGTGAGGCTCGGTGGAGTGTAGCAGCTTTATACGAATATACCGCTTATTTTTGCCCACACAAAGTTACTAGCCGCCTGACGCATGCTATATTGTATGGCTTAACGACCGCACGCCCATATCGCCGCTCCACCAGTCGAATCTGTGATCCATACACCACCGTCAAGATTTCTGTACGGTTCACTAATGATAGCAATCTCCATCGCGGATTCGCGCAAGCAAATCTTGTGCGACCCTGCAATGATTAAGGTTTATTTGTATTAACCTCATTTTTTTTTCACCGCAGCCTTCCTAAATTCAGGACATTTACTACTTCCGGGAATATGCCGGTTATCCCTTCCCCCTTTTTCTTCACACAAAATGCATGGCCTCTATTGTACTCCTTGGCAATATGTCCTTTCTCCCCACACCTTCGACATCGATCGGACCGATCGATGCTGCTAGTGTACGCCTTCACGATGTGTCCAAACATTAAGCATTTGAAGCACCTTTTTAAAGAGATCTGCTCCCTTAGTCGCAAACAACCCATCCACTCCGAACCTTCCCCACGGCCAACAACTTCTGCGCATGTCCGGCTTTTCCTTGACCTATTGTAAAGCACCCTGATGGCTCTCACCATGTTCTTAATCGCTTGAGGCACGTTGTGCTTGTCCTTGATGAATTCGGACAGCTCAACTATTTTCGTCCCAAGCTGTATAAAAGGTAGTTCTGCTGAGTCAGGGCTCTGTTCTCGGTGAATGTTGGCTAGATTACTCCTTTTACTGACTCCTTCGCCTTTTTCAATTACTGAGCTCCCAGGGACTTTCTCTTTAACCGGCTTTGGTATTGGAGGCGATCGTAAAATTGATGAGCTTCTCCTGAATGGATCTATTTACTGTTGCTGGAGTACCTGTTGATCAAATTCGATGGGTGTCGAAATCGCCTTTTTTGGCCAGCTATCTCCTTTTAGCCCATCATTCTTTGCCTTTGTAATTGGTGTTTTTGGCAGAGTTGCGCATGGTTTGAACATCTCCTTCTCCAAATCTAAAACACTTGTAGTATTAGGTGCAACGGTGGCCAAGTTGTCCACGACCGAGGCACTGCCGTCGAGGGATATCGACGGCCGGGAGCCCGCTTGCTCCCTCCCAAAAGCCGCCGGTACTATGGTTCCGAGTCGATGTCTGTCTGTGATTCTGTCTGTCGTACCCGATTTATTCAAAAACGGCTAGACCGATTGTCACAAAAATTGGTAGAAGCATGTAATCTGTTGTTTCCTTTACAAGCAGCAAGTGGCGCTATTTATATTAAGTTTGAGGGAGGCCCCATACATGTGAATGGAAGGTGCAAAATTGTTTTTCATAAATTGTGGGGTATCAAACGAAAGGGCCCAATTAGTACTTTTCGAAACTGATCGCATATTTGATATCGGGTGAAACATAGGTGAGTGGGGACTCAAAATATGACCATCAAAAAGTGTAATAGGTCTCGTTCCCAGAACCTATCCAACCGAAAAATTTGAAAAAAAATAACAGTGATGCATCTCTACGAGGTTTCGATATCTGCACAAATAAAGCTAATAATAGCATATTTCCATATTTTAGAAATTTACCCGGCAATCCCCCTTATGAGTTCTAATGAATGGGGTCAGAAAGAATTATTTTGTTTTAGCTTTTTGATCATTTGTATATGAATATCAATTACTCCAAACAAACATGTGTCTATGTAGGTATATAGTATATGCGTGCTAATGAAGTTTGCGGGTAATGTACATATGTATGCTTTTGCGCACGAACTAAATCGGAAATATGGGTACGATAAGTTTACATACTTGGATATATCATATATAAAAAGTATTCGGAAATAGACAGTTTATTTGTTTAGGGCGAGCATAATATCTATGGCTATAATATGTACGTACGTCTTGTAGTTTTTAAAAATATGAAAGAAATTGTTGGATTTGCAGTTATATACGGAGAGAGAAGTGTGCGTTGAAGTTTCTTACATAAGATGAACACAAAACCTTTATATTCGAAGCGCCAGCTTCCGGTTACCCTACTTGTTTAAAAATGACGGGGGATTATTTTGCATCTTGAATGTTTTACTACGATACGGCACTTGACTCCTCCCTTCGAGACTTCTTGAAGGGTATCATGATACTTCAATGCATCGAAAGCAAATCACAAACCATCCAACCAGTGAAAATAGATCAGAACACAGTAATGATATTAGATAAATCTGAGGATATCCTCACTTAAAATAGCTGTTATCGGGCATCGGCATAGTCACTCTTTAGCAGTCCACAAAGCATAATTTAAGTTATAACAAATCGGCAAGGAAGGAAATTTCAATTGCCCTTTAAAAAGCCATTTACATAAATAATTTGATCTTGGAGAGCACTATATTGATAACAGTCAACAGCCTCATACGCTTGACACAAGTTCAATATTATTGGCAAATATGAAGCAATTAACCGACAACAGATAGAAACAAGTCAGAATACCGGGAGCTCGGGTATAAAGGTTTTCTGTTCATCTTCTGTGAGAAATTTTCTATTCACGTTTTCTCATTAGTGTATACCTGAAATCAAAATATTCCGTTATATATATGTATTCCCAAACTCCAACTCCACCATTCATATGAGTTCACTTTAACATATGTATATAATAATGACGCCATACACATCTTAGAGTGCCGTCATTTCACGTAAAATACACAACTTTAACCTCCCATAACTTTGTTAATAATAGTTGGATTTTAGTTAAACTTTCCAAAACCATGCATTATGTTATTACTTACAACCATACTTCGCACTTCTACAATGAACTTAAGGGGAATTGTCGAGTAAAATTCGAAAATATTGCGATGTATTGTTATTAACTGAATTTAAGCAGATCTCGGAATGGGATGTATTATATTGGGTTGGGGAAAAAGAAATGTCGCATCTTGTCAATAGATGGCGACACTTAAAGATATCTTGTGTTGTACTTATCGCATAGGGTCATTCTATACGGCGATTTGAAGACGACAATCTGTGCTACAAGTGCCCATTTGACAGTGTTGTGATCGTACGTTTCAGTCTCAAGTTATAATGCGTCAAAGATAGAGTCCACCAAGCAAGAAATTCGTCATATTTTACGTTTTTACTACCTGAGAGGTAAAAATGCAACGAAAGCAGCCGAACAATTTTGTGAAGTTTATGGGTCTGATACTGTAACGATTCGCATAGTACGGCGTTGGTTCGATCGATTTCGTGTTGGTGTATCGGATGTCGAAAATACACCCCGTACTGGTAGGCCAATCGTCGTACAAACCGATAAAATCGTCGAAATCACCCAAGTAGACCGGCATGTGAGCATTTGCTCGATTGGCCAGGAACTGGCGTTTGGAACCATTTGCAGAAGATTGGATTCCAAGAAAAAAGCTGGATGTTTGGGTACCGCACGAATTGACACAAAAAAAATCTCTTGGATCGAATCAACGCATGCGATGCTCTGCTGAAACGGAACGAAATCGACCCATTTTCGAAGCTAATGGTGACTGGTGATGAAAAGTAGATCACGCATGAAAACCGCAAGCGAAAAAGATCGTGATCAAAAGAGGTTTGCGAAAACTGGCTGTCTGAGTTTTTTGCAAGTAAGGAAGGGGGTTTTATAAAAGGGGATAATGAAATTGCCTTCTAAATGGCAACAAGTTTGCGAACAAAACGGCGCATATTTGACTTAAATCGGGTAATTCTAAGTATGTTAAATAAAGCCTCAAATTTCAATCACAAATACGACATTTCTTTTTCCCCAACCCAACATTTCGAGGCCTAGATTCCGTATGGATACATCATTGTGATTTTTTTTAGTTTTTTCGGTTGGATAGTTTCTGCAAACTGCACAAATTTTGAGCCTCCACTCACCTATTTTTTACCCATAATCAAAAATATTATCTGTTTCAAAAATTACTAATTGAGCCCTTTCATTTGTTACCCCGCACGATCATATTCTGTGAAAAAAAATGTACATCCTTTTTCACATTCATTTCACAGACCACATATCCTCACCAAATTTCGTGACAATAACCTCAGCTGTTATGAATGGGGTGCGACAAACAAACAGGCAGCTATTTAGCAGATAGAAGGCTCTGGTACGACACGGAGAATGGAACCAAAGAATACATTGTCTCCGTGGTTATTCCACAGGGCTTTACTCTGGGACAGCTATTGTGGAACATCGTGAATAAAGATGTCCTCAACGTCCCAGTTGTTAGCCAGGCCACAATAGTGGGTTACACCGATGAAGATCTGGCGGGTGCAGAATTATATTCATCCGAAGCAATCACTGCTATAAAGAAGTGACTGGAAGACGCAGGTCTTTCACTCGCGAAGGGAAAACAGAGACGGTGCTTTTCATGAAACGATGTAAAGAAACTACTTCCGTATCAGAATGGGGAAGCATATCATCACTACAAAACTAGCAATTAAATAGCTTGGAGTAGACACGATGCTAAATTTCAAGCACCACTTACAACATGTTTGCACAATGGCCTCCAATGTAAGCATGTCCCTGGCAAGGATGATGCCAAATGTTGGGGGCCCGCGATACGCTCGTAGACTGATTATAGCTAGAGTTGTGAACTTTATACTGCTCTAGGCAGCAACAATTTGGTCAACTGAATTGCATACTGCATGAGCAAAGATGAGCACAGCTTATAGAAAGATCTCCTTAAGAGTGTGCTGTGGTTATAGAACACTCTCTGGCGAAGCGGCTTATGCAGTAGCCGCAATGATGCCGATCGACATTTTGGCCAATGAGATGGCACACATCTATGATGGCCCTGATTCTTCTTCTGATCGGCATGTGAAAATCGTGGAATCGTTAAGCAGGTGGCAGCAACAGTGGGAACGGGCAGAAAAAGGTCAATGGACCCAGCATCAAGTTGAGGATGCAGAGAACTCATGGTGAGATAAACTATGATCTCAAACAATTTTTCTTGGGACATAGCGGTTACCCTAAATACCTCTATAGGTTTGCACTGCGGAAGACCCGGAACATGTTTTATTCCATTGTCCTAGATTCGCAGAGGAATGGAAAATTCTAGAGGAGACATTGGGAGGCACAATAACACCGAAGAATGTAATTGGGAAAATGCTTGCGTTCCATGAGAACTGGAATGCAGTGAACGACTTGTTGGACGGTTTCAGTGCAGGTTGAGCAAGGCAGAGGAGGCGAGAAGGGCGCGGTTGCAAATACAATCGATGGGCGAAGGAGAGGCTGGAGCCATGTCCTTCCCGTGGCGAAATACTTTGTGGCGGTACCGCGGAAAAGAGGACAGGATTTAGGGGGTGTTTTTTTGTTGGGTACCAGAGACTTTTTGGAATATTTCCATACAATGGAAATAGAATATTTCTATAGAACAAAATATAAAAAAAAGACAGACATAGAATCCATTCTAATAGTAATAATAATAATCGTAGGCGCAACAATCCATATTAGATCAGCGCTTTGAAGTGTGTTAGAGCATTTCATTCAAGACCGTAACAATACACTACAGTAGTACACTGTAGGAGGCAATGTGGTCAGCATTGCGTTCGCCCGAGATTATTACCCTGATTTGACTCAGGTACTTAATCACAACTGAGTCGACTGGTATCTGACGCTAAATATGATACAATCTCACTGCCTCCAGTGAGATTTGAACCGCGACCTTCCGTACGATAGCCTTGTGCTCTAACGACTCAGCTATCCGGACACTCGATTCTAATAAAGTTTTGTTTTACTCTAAGGGGAAGTAGATTCTTCGTGAGTGAAATTTTAATATTTCACTCGAATGTTAATTATTCTCGCTACTTGGATAGCTTAAGATGCAGTAAATTTGCACAATCGATAAATTTAAGCTGTTATAAATTTGAAACAGTTAGCCGAATTTCCATGAAACTTGGCAGGCGTATGCTGGTAGTCTTGAGATGAAGGTAAAGGTGGTTTTTCGGTCAACTTCCAAAAGTTGGTAATGTACTATTGGTAAGCTATTTGAGGAAACATCGGAATGGGGTGTATTTTGAGGCCCACATTTCATGTAAGCACATTACGTTGTCCAGTTTCACTTTAAGTGTGCACATTTTGACTCCTTACTCGCGTACTTTACAACTCACGTCACGTAATCGAGGCCTTTCCTTCAAAAATTGACTACAATTGGTGAAAAAAATTTTAACATCCCTCTTTGGCATGTATGGAACTCCGCCTAAATTTATGTCACTCACTGTATCCATGGAAATTTATAGTTCCTATATGTCCACCAAATTCCGTTCGGATCAGTTTAGCCGTTTTGGTGAAAGTGTGTGTGACAGACAGGTAGACAGACAGTGAATCAATTTTAATAAGGTTTTGCCCTAAACAAAACCTTAAAAAGAAATAATAAGTCATTTGAAATACAAAACATCCATCACAATCGTGAGTTATTTCTTGAAAGAGGCTACCATTAGTATTGTCTAGCTAAATTATAAATAATAATAATAATATCGTTAATTAATGTCGCCCTGTGCACTAATGGAATTATTGTACCCTTTAATGGTTATATTATACCTATAAAATAAAGTATATGGTTTAAACCTATAGCCGCCAGAAACTTTATTATGTTCCTTACTTTCTAGTGATTCCACCTGCATCAAGTATTAAGTGTTCTCCGAGGTGACTGAGCCTACATTGGACATTATGGCAGAGCATGTGTTGCGGTTTCATTACTCTCCTCACATAATCTAGACACAGTGTTTGTAGATATCCCTAGCTTGCCCAGGTGATAGTTTAGCCTGCCGTGACCAATGAGTATTCCCACCATGATCCGGGAGCTCTTCTTTGTAAAGTTTAAACAATTTTTCGAGTGCTTGAGTTCGTATCCCCCCTACCCGCCACTCTGGACAGTTCGCTTTCTGCTGAATTCGCCTAGTAAAGTTCTTCATGTTTCAATTTGGTAGACATGAACCCATTTCCGACTCCACAGAATGGTTCTGGCCCATATAGCCGTGTCGCTACTCTTTTCCTGGCCAGCTCGTCCGCTGACTCGTTGCTTTCTAACCCAATGTCACCTGGAACCCAGAGTATGCAGGCCTAATTGACCCACGCCAGGGTTGAATTTACCCCGTAGGACCTAGGTGCCTTAATAACCGCTTGGCTTCAGTTAGAATAACAATGTTCTGCCCCCTATAGCTTCTTTTGATGTTGAAGGAAGCCCATCTGCCTTTGGGGTATACTTCTGCCTGAAATATGCTGATATGCTTACCCGTTGGTTCAAAGTACGTTTTCCTTGGATCAATGACTCCAGCGCCACCTTCTGCCATAAGGGATCCGTTTGTGTACCGAGTAATCACTTGCTGGTTTAAGCCGCATTCTAAGTTAGTTTGCTCTCTTATCCCTTGATATCAGTAATTCGGGATGTCGCCCAGAAAGAATATCAATTTTGCACCGATTTATGCAGCTGCCCATCTCACTAGTACTCCCGGACATTCTGAAGATCGCCTCTTTGCCTGCAATTGTAGGTACAGATGAAGAAGGGTCAATCCCAGAAGGACCACGAGGGATGCCAGTAGGCAGGTACTTATTGCCTCACTGATACACATGCAAGCCAGTTTTTGAAATTTCCTGGCTACTATGCTAAGTTCAGTTCTTTCTGCGCAGATTACCGCCCCATAAGTAATCATTGGCCTTGCTATTACAGTGTAATATGTAGTGCAGCATTTTCGGGGTGCATGAGAGCATATGTTTTCAATATGTTTTCCAAGGTAGTTTTTAGTCTAGTGTGATTCCAAAATATTTGGCCTCTGTTACTCATTTCACCTCTAATGGCTTTGGTGTTATCAAGCTTACGCTTCCTAGTGCATGGTACTATATTGGCTTTGGCTGATTTTATACGCAGCGCCGCCTGCCTGCACCAGTAATTAGTGATTCGCAGTCCAGTTTGAATTCTGTCACATTCTGAACCCAGTTGTACTGGTCGGTACTTTTTAATAATGGGCTATTCTCTAAAATTCTGCCCATCCAAGATGCAGGGTGTTTCCCCCTTCTTTCCGGAATAGGATCTTATATTTTTATGTTCGATGTGTTATCGAACGCTCATTCGATGTCCAAAAATACCACATAGTGTTATTACTTTTGGTTTTATGACATCCCGTACTATGATTCATCCGTCAGCTGATATAGGGCAGTTTCAATTGACAATCCTACCCGTTAAACGTATGGTATGGATTTAACGGGCTGTGCATTAGAACGTTAGTTTTTACGGTTTTGTTTCCAACACAAAACCTTATTAAAATCGGTTCAATGTCTGTCTGTCTGTCACACGCACTTTTCTCAGAAACGGCTATATCGATTGGCACAGAATTTGGTGAGAAGGTGGAAACTGTGGACGCCCTGAATTGGTTAAATATGGAGGCGACCAGTTACACCAAGTGCTCCATCAACCGATTGGCAACGAGGCATTATCTGTCTCATACATAAAAAGAGAGATATCATACAGTGCAGCAATTATAGAGGTATCTCGTTGCTGAGTACCATCTATAAGATATTCCCCGCTATCTTGCTAGGCCAGATTGCCCAATACGCTCAGAACATCATTGGCCCATACCAAAGAGGCTTCACTCCAGGCAAATCAGCAACAGATCAGATTTTCTCTCTGCGGCAAGCGATGATCGACTTTAAAGTCGCCTATGATAACATAGCCAGGGTAAAACTGTACACGGCCATGAGAGAATTCGGTATCCCGACGAAATTGATAAGACTGACTAAGCTGACCCTGACAAATGTGCGAGGCCAGATTCGACATCAACAACGGTCTACGACAAGGGGATGCCCTATCATGCGTCCTCTTTAACCTGGTCCTAGAGAAAGCGATCCGTGATGCCGAGGTAAATGCAAGAAGTACGATCCTCTTTAAGTCAACTCAACTACTGGCCTATGCCAACGATATCGACATCATGGGAAGAACCACCCGAGACGTACAAACTGCCTTCATCCAGATCAAGCAGGCGGCGCGAGATCGTGGACTGCGCATCAATGATGATGATAACAGCTGCGATGATGAAATCCGCGTACGGTTTTTGGCAGCCAACAGAGCCTATTTTGCTTACAAAAACGTTTCACCATAGAGTCAAAACCCTTACTGTACAAGACAATGATCTTGCCAGTCGTCACGTATTCCTGGGGGACTTGGGAGAATCTTTCAAAGAATTTTTGGCCCCCTACTTGAGGATGGGTGATTCTGTAGCCTACATCACGACGAAATACATGAGCGATACCATGACCTTGAGGTTGTGGATAAAATCCGGCTCAATAGGTTACGGTGGGCGGGTCACTTAATCCGTATGGAGGAGAATGATCAAGCCCGGAAAGTCTACAAGGTCAATCTCTATTGTAGAAAGAGAAGACGAGGCAGACCCTGCCTAAGATGGAGCGATGGTGTAGGCCAGGACGCCAGACAGCTTTTAGGGATTACGAATTGGTGGACCTCGGCACAAAACGGGGATGTCTGGAGTTCCTTATTAAGGCAGGCCTAGACCTGATACCTACTGTTACGCCGTTGATGATGATGATGATCATAGTCAACATCCCAATTAGACAAGTTGTTACAACTTTCAAAGCTGGCAGTGCAAATAGACGCACCGTACCCTTCCCTACATCTTCTGCCTCTTTCCGCCCTTTCTCGTATTTTTAAGGCTGATAACAGAGAAGGTGAGGAAGAGAAGAGACGCATTTTCAAGTTGAAAGAAAAGTTAATAATCAATAAACTCATTGTAATGAAATATTGATGAAAGTCATTAAAATGAGCATGAAGCGAAACAGAAAGAATTAACCCTACGGGGGCTAAAATAGGAAAGAGAAGATTGGAAAATATTGTTCTTCCGAAGAATAGGGAGTACTCATAAACTGGGCGATATAAGCTGAAGAATTACCAAAGCTAATGACGACCTCCACAATGTGTATTATCGGGAAAACCAATGAAAATTTATAAAACTGCCAAACACTATGTATTTCCAAAGTGACAACAAAGTGACAATTTCACATTCAGCTAAATGGCGGCTAACTGTTGCTTGGGTTTTCAGTGTCATTATTCAAACTCAAATTAAAACTGCTAATGGACTTGCTTTTAACTAATTCGTTAAAGGCAGTTAATGTAATTTTTTCTCTCAGCGCGCACATATGCCTCCCATAATAATATTTATTGGGGGGGAAACTATAATTCATGGGTCGTAAAATTATTTAAATTTATGAAATATTTTGCCTATAATTGAATAAACAGTGCCCAGTTAATCACTACATGACTAAGTGATGTATGTGTGTATTTCATGAGAAATTACCTCCCCAAAAATAATTACCGATAAGGATTACCCCATGGTAAGCGCGCAGTGAACTATGATGCACCCAGACAATGGGAGGCACAGCATGATTTTACAGGCCAATAAGGATGAGAATATGAAGCATACATTATTGGAAATATTCGATGATGTTAGCATATATTCAAATTGGTCCGTTATTGCAGCCACATTATGGAAACACAAATCATTCAAAACCATTCGCAATTCGGTTTACGGGAAACTGATGTGTTCTAGGGATGTTTGCTATTGCCCGGGATATCTAACAAGCCACGCTGGGAACGTGGCGTGGTAGTTTACTGACAGGTCAGTGGATGGAGGGCCTTCTGAAAACTTCATTAGAATTGCTCCAAATTCCACTTACATAAAAACAGAATAGCCAAATTCCGTTAGTAGATGCAAGCGAAACCCATTAGGTAAGAACTAAGTCATCGCACAACACCCGTACGAATGCAACGTGGAGTTAGTTTAGTCCTAACCTGGATCTAATTCTAATAATAAGAAAAGTGTTGCGAAGCTTTCGCCTGCCACGGATTCTTTTCTCACCCAACATTACGCTAGATATTGAGAACAAGGACGATTTCGGAGCGATAACTACGACGCCGAGAACCGTTGAATAAGGACCTGGTAGATAAAAGAGGTTTGCGAAACTGTATGATTTACGCCATTTCATATATAAGGAATTGTACCTGCAAGCGACATAAATGCTTGTTCTGCAATTCATGGAACCAAGTCTCGATATATTGAAACCAGCGCAACTGTACTGAGCGAAATTCCAGCAGCCGATGAATAATATCTTCGTTACGAAGCCCCTGCAATTTCTGGGTTTATGTAGTATTCTATCGAATATTCAGAGCTCCGAACGAACATTTTCCATTTATTCAATACGGACGAGCGTTTTGTACTACGTAGGGATATGTAGATACTTTGCAATGCTTCTCGTAATAGGTTCGTATCCATGGCGAAATATTGAAGTTTATGAGGCCCGTTGTCCTTTATCGGTCGTAAGGGCAATCGAACTCAGAAGGAAAAATCCTGTAATAGGGTTTAGGATCTTCTCTCATTTGCTTAATCCTGCAAATGACGGATGGACTGATTACGCAATGGATAATGGCGAGTTTAATTGCTACGTTGAAGTATTCTCGACAACGTGGAAAGGGATTCTGCGAAATGGGGAAACAATAATGTTGGAATTATGGGGAACAATGTTGAGAGATTGCGATGGTAATGGAGATCTATAAGCCTTAAGAATGGAGGAGGATGGAATTTATTTTTCAACCTGAAGCAGCCAAACGTCTACCTACCAATATCCAACGGCCCGCGCGCTACAGAATTTAATGTCTTTGTTTAAAATTATCCGAATTCTATTGAATTCCCTACTATAATGTCGAATAATACGAAGTAGGGTTCATTGGTTGCTGTTGTCAATAAGTCCTTTTTCTACTCATGAATTTAAATTTTATAGTCATTTACTTTTTAAATTTGAGCGATCCCCAGCAGTCTGAATTTTTTTCTTATTATTTATTATAACTATACAGATTCCCATTGAATATCACCTGCAATTACAACGGCGTCTTCAGCTTCTTCAACCGTTACCCTGGCCTCACATTTTCCTATTTGTCGGAATAAATCGCAACTCCTCCAATCAAATCCCCTCTACTGCTAACGATATTCCCAATTATTCCGTTTTTTTCTCGATTGTTGGACAATTAAGAGTCTGCAGAAAATTCCCCTGGATCCAACGTCGATAATAATCTAATTGTCTCATAGGTGTCCTGAGTAATCACTTCTTACCATTCCTTGTGCCCAGAATGAATCTACATATGTATAACTGTAGATTTCAAGGATTCCCCATCAATTTATTTTCAACCACTAGCACCAGGACAATTCTATCATTGGCGACGATGCAAAGGCAAGCAATATTTGCAGAGATGGATTCTAGGATTGTGTCGACAAATTCGACAATTCAGGCAGAATAACTAAGTGAGGGTTACCTTAGTTGTTGGTCTACACGCGGCAAATGTACACCAAATTTACATTTAGGCGAACGTGTCCTTGGCACGAACGTGACTTACATCATAAATTTGAATCGCAATTGCTTACCTAGAAAAATTATATTGAGGGAGATTGTCAAGACATGAAGGAAGGAGTAAGGACAATAACGTCACATGATGTAAGAGAGGAACTGTGATGTGAGAAGTCTTTTCGAAAATTATAGGAAGGAATTTTACGAACAGGATGAAATGTTGTAGACTAAGTAAGGTTCCTTCATGTGTAATACGTAACTCATCTTCTGTATATGTTAGCTTTCGTCGGTGGTTTTAACATGAGCAAATAAGAGTGAATACTTTTGGATGCAGATTAATAATTACAATTCGTAATGTTATTATGCTTCAAATGATAATTCAGATCATAAACGGCACAACAACTGGCATCCGGTCTAGGCCTCCAGACATCCAGGTTTTGGACCGCGTCCACCAGTTCCATATCCCTCAAAGCTGTGTGACATCTTAGCCTACGCCATCACTTCCTCTGAGGCAAGGTCGTCTGCGTCCTCTTTTTCTACCAGGGATGTTACCATTATAAACTACCCGAGCTGCATCATCCTCGTCGTGGTATCGCCTATAAATTTCGTCATTATAAATGCTATGTAATCGTCCAGAGAGAATTCTCTTCTCGAAAGCGGCTAAGAGCTTTCACCCTATGGTGAGACCTTTCGAACAGAATAGTTCCAGGTTGGAATACATTCAAACGTGCGCGGAGTTCGTCGTCATACCTATTATTATAATCGAGTCGATGTCTGTCTGTCACATCCGATTTATGCGGAAGCGGCTAGACCGATTGTCACCAAAATTGGTAGGAGCGTGTGATCTGTTGTTCTCTTTACATGCAGCAAGTGGCACCATTTTGAGTTAAATTTAAGAGAAGCTTGTCGTACATATGAATGGAGAGTGCCAATTTTTTTTTCACAAAATGTGGCCATGTGGGGCATGAAAGAAAGAGTAAAACAAGTTGGAATACCGGAAGCGCGCACTTCGGGTATAAAGGTTTGGTGTTCATCTTATGTAAGAAACTTTAACGCACATTTTTCTATCCGTATATAGCTACAAACATATTCTTTCATATTTTTCCAAACTACAAGGCATACGTATATATTACAGCCAAAGATATTATTGTGCATTATGATATCCCTTACACCCATGCCAAATTTTATACTTCTGGAATGGACATAAGAGGGGTTCCCGGGAAAATTTCGGTTATTAACTTTATTTGTGCAGATATCGGAGCCGGATGTATTTTGAGGCCTAGATTTCGTAGAGATGCTCAACTTCTTTCCAGATTTTTTAGTTAGATAAGTTCTGAGAACGAGACCTTTTACACTTTTTGATGGTCATATTTTGAGCCCTCACTACCCTATATTTCACCCGATATCAAATATGGAACCAGTTTCAAAAAGTACTAATTGAGTCCTTTTACTTGATACCCCACATGGCCACATTTTGTGAAAAAAAAAAATATTGCACTCTCCATTCATATGTATGGGGAGCCTCTTCTTCTCAAAACAATGCGCTCGAGAATATTAACGAGCACTGACCTGAAGAGATGCTACTTCCGCTTATTCGTAAATCCTAGGAGTCTGGCATCTTTCTGGATGAATGAGTAAAAGGGATGATGGTAAACACTCCGTAAAAGGTTAGACTACCTTGAGTATGACTACTTTGTTGTGTTTTAGGTGTAAGGTTGGACTCCCGTAATGGTACGCAGTCGGATTACCAGCCAAATACCTCCCCACCATCAGAGAGCTAACCTGGACCAGTTTGACACATTTCTTCGGGCTAGCGTTCGAATCAAGAATTTTCTTTCACTAAAGGGAGACTAGAGGAGAAAGGGAACTGTCAGTTCAAAGAACCCCCGACTATCCGGCCCATTCACCCTCCAAGCGCTATCTTTTCGCAATGAGAGACATCTCAACTACTTCAGTTTCAGTGCAAGATTGAAACAGTAAGCACCATCCGTCCGGTTACCCGTCGCATCAATATTTCAAGACTACTTTGCGTCTGCTCCACAGTGCATCCAGTAACATCATCTGACAGACTCGATTCTTGTGGTGTGTCGAGTTTAAGGAGACTATCAAAGACGTTCCACAGGTCCGGCTTCAGAATCTATCCCTGCGCCACCCCTATCGTAACCTCCATTCTCCTCTAATCCTCTAGCGTCTCATAAAGCGCGGATCGGTCCCTTACATAATCCCCTGATTTCTGTAAGAGATAGCCTACCACGTTGAAGTCGTTGCCTAGTGTGTCTAGAATGCCTTTTCATATTACGCAATTAAAGGCGTTTCTAATATAAAGTGTTACGAGGAGCACCACTCGTCGGTTGTGTGTCTCCCCTCGAGGAACGACATCCATGCCTTGCATGACAACACCGACCATGGATCTTGCTGCTCTGAAACCTAACTCAAGTGGAGAAAGGTCTTCGCCAGCACGTATTCCTTTAGTAAGTCTATTCCTTATGAGCTTTCCGAGTCCTTTTCCAACCGCGTCAAGCATACAAAGTGGTCGCTATGTAGATGGTAGCTTAGGACGGACTTCCCTTTGTGCCAGCTGCAGTGTCACGACCTCCAGGAGTGATTCCGACCCAAAGTTATGTCGGGAATGCTCGCAGCCTAGACGCCGGAGCGTTCGAGTCCCTGTTCTCATTGTCATTTTGAGAATTTGTTTTCCTCTGTAATTTAGGTGGGGCATCCCCTTTGAAGTGCCCTAGCATTGAACTCATTGTCGACTATGATCCGCCCCCTCAGTGCCCAAGACCTCCAGAGCATCAACCCTGCGTCGAAAGTCCGGCATGTTGGCCTCCTGTCAGGTTCCCGGCAGGTTACAGGCGTGTGCTCATAATCTAAACACCGGTAACATTTGGTTCAGGCGGCTTGGGTTCGAATCCTATATATCACTCAACCAATTGTGATTTCCCCGCTGTTAAGAGGCTTCCTTGCGTATTGTTCGTCAACCTCCACAACAGCGAGCTTATTCGTGCTTAATGGTCTCTTCTACTTCGTTCTTTTCGGTGAAGCATCTCTGATTTCCAGAGGGTACGTGTATTCTAAACTAGAGACCAAAGTCTCTTCACTGCTTCACAGAACGTACCTTTATCTTCTGTCCTCGGGTCTAATTCGACTAGGATACCACCACCATTCGTCCTTCCTCAGGCTTGATCCAATAACGGAATTTGATGAGGACTTCCACAAAAATATTGATTTCCATGGGCTTAATAAGCAGAGCCAGTGCTTCTTTGTTTCCTCACCTTTTCTTTTGGTACTCCAATATTTCTGTCCGCCCTAATTTTGAGCAGAGGTTTTTCAGACGTCTTCTTTCTTTTGATCCCTGCAGAATCTTCCTCAGATGCCTCTTCCTCCTTTCTTTTTTTCCAGTTCGCTTTGTAATCTATCTGCGACTCGTTTGGCGATTGTGGTGTTCTCAGCGGGGACACTATTGCTGCTGCTTTTTTAGTGCATCTTCTGTTGCTTTCCATGCCCGCCTGTAGTACAAAATACGATCCAGAACCTCCTCCAGCTTCATCAGCCCAATTTTCACGTCTTTATTATCGTGTTTTTGAAGGAACATTGCAAACCGCATACGCTTCATAACTGCCGCGTATTTCTTGATAAGACCCCGTCCAGGTAATTTGGAATTCCCCTTGCGAAAAGCCAAGAGCTTCCATAATTCTTAAACCCAATTTAAAATATATATTATATACCTTTCAGATATCTTACGGGAAGCGTCGTGGCAATTCAAGCGTCACTGAAATCCGGAGGCGGAGGAGGCGACACCCCAATTTCACTGGAAATAGTTATTAGCCCGGTGACCACTCCTCTTCGACCACAATGCCAATGCCGACCATGAAATGTGGAGAAATAGTGATTCCAATCGAAAAGAGAGGCAATAAGACGGCGATATTCGTCACCAGCAACAAGCAAGAAGCACTAGACATAAGTCTTGGAAACAATCTGATGAAAGGGCTGGTCAAAAACTGGAGGCTATTGGATGATTGCTCTACGTTAGATCACAGAATAATCAGATTTGACATTGAGGGGAACTCGGACTTGGAAAGAATAGTAAAGACTCAGGTGAAGCACTTAAGCAGCAGCATGGCTAATTAACAGGTGGCTTATGACATCGGGAGCGACATAGACTAAGACAGTCACATTATCTACGGATGTACTCTGGTGGAATAGGAACCTAACCAGAATGAGTACAGTGCGGTCCGAAAACTTTTCAATCGGGCAAAACACACCGGAGATTGGAAGTAGAAAAATGCACTAAAAATGTATAGCAACGCGACTGGGAAAGCAAAATGAAACAGTTTCAGCAAATCTGCAAAGAGAACGAACAAATCACGGAAGCATCAACTGTAGGCAAAGAAAGGGCAATATTTTGTGTCTGTCTGAAGAACAAAGATGGGATATTTGTCGAGAATGAGGAACACAGGGTCAAGCTGTTTCTCAGAATTCATTTTGGAGGATCCTACCACATGGCAATGCCAAAAAAAACCTCGTTTGACATCCTAACAGCAGACAGATATGGGAAAAAGGAAAATCGGAAGCTAGCAAAAGATGTACGCTCAGAAGTTAGAGTAAGATGAATAGTGGCAACCTTTAGGCCACTGAAACCAACGGCAGTAAATGGCTTTCTCCTAGCACTAACTCAGAGAGGCCTAGAAATTGCCGTAGGATCTCTACTAATACTACTCTACTGTAAAAAATAGTCTTTATTCCGAAAAAGCATAAAAGCTAATCTTTTCACCCCAAATCTTTCAGACCGATCGCAGGAAACCATAGAAACCTATATTAGATTTTATCAGGCAAGACAGTTAAACGAAACTGCTTTATATCAGATTACAGATGCACTGTGGGATCCCAAATAAAGGAGTATTCAATCACACATGGCGCACAGAGTAGAAAACACCCTGGTCTTCTAAATATGCAGGATGTTGGAGAGTAGTCAAATGGTACTCAAGGTTGCCCATATGGAGGTGAAGTATGGTATAATACAAGTCCAGCGTCACGCATATGGCATGGTTTTAATCTGTAGGGACCGTCCTGCGAAGCAAGGCACCCATAACACATGAGGAATGCACTGGACCGCGACACATAAAATGGTAAGCAGAAAGAAAAAAAGACCATTACAAATGCGGAAGTTTGTGAAACCAAATTAAAAATACGATTTACGAAGAAGGTCACCAAGCCAAATAAGCGGTTCATCAACCGAGACACCTGGTTTTGGAATGATGATGTTGAAATAAAGGTCCGTGAAAAGAAATGTCTCTATCACAAGTTCCGACGATAAAACGCTCGTCAATTGGCAAATTTATAAAAACGCCAACCGGTAAGCAAAGAAAGCGATCGCTGTCACCCGAGCAGTCCTTTACAAAAAGCTTTACGATAGTCTGGATACTCTAGGTGGTGAGAGAGATCTAGATATAGACTTGCCAAAAGCCGACACGAACGCATACAGGATATCGAACATTTCTGTTGCGTTAATGACAAGAACGGTACCTTGCTTACCGACCATCGAGCCACGGCGGATAGATGGCGAGAATATTTCGAGCAGATTTCAACTGAAGAATTTGTTCATCCTCCACTTCCACAATAATTGCCGATATTTGGAGCAGTTGCACCTGTCAACGCAACTGAAGTCGAGGGAACAATACAACGAATGGGGAAAGTCACAGGAACTGATGGTATTGCATCTGAGCTAAGCGAAGAGCTGGGACCCCACACTGTGGCTCAGTGAATTCTTTAATCGGATTATCCTGGAAAGTAGAACACCATCTGACTGGCAAGAAAGCACTACTGTTCCAATATAGAAAAAGGAAGATAGTCCAGCGGAATTTTCAAATTACCTTCCGATAAGGTTGCTTTTCTATACCATGCAGATTTGTGAACGCATTCTTGACAACCATATTCGCTAAATCGTTGAAATAACCACGAACCAAGCTGGATTTGTCAAGAACTGCGGAACTACTGACGCAATACACGCTGCGCGGTTACTCATGGACAAACACCGTGAGAAGTATCGCCCTCTTTACATTGCATTTCTGGATCTGGGGACAGCGTTTCACCGTGTGCCTCACGAATTCATCTGGTATCCTATACGACAACACTTAGTACCAGAAGAACTCGTGCGCAGGGTTCAATTGCTCTACCACGATCAGAAAAGTAAAGTTCGAAGTATGGCGGGTGTATCAAAACCGCTTCGTGTCTCTCTTGGTGTTCATCAAGAAAGCGCCCTCTCACCACTTCTCTTTGTTCTTGTTATGGACACCGTCACACGGGACATTCAACGTCCAGTGCCCTACACACTGCTTTATGCAGATGATGTTTTCGTAGCATCTGATAGTAGAAATGATCTCGAGCAACTTGTCCAAAAATGGAATGATCGCCTCATGCATCACGGTCGCAGATTGAATCTAAACAAAACTGAATTTGTGATAACCGATCCCCATGAAATGGGCACAATCGTTGTCAGCGGCAGTGATCTGCCCAGAAATGAGCGATTTAAAGATCTCAGGTCAATGCTATCAGCCAATGGAAAACTCCGTTATGAAATTGCTTCACGCTTTCGCGCAACCTGGATGAAGTGGAGTTCCACAACTGGTGTTCATTGTGATCGACGTATCAACGAACGTCTTAAATCAAAAATTTACCGCAATATCGTCTCTCCGGTCGCTATCTATGACTCCGAGTGTTGGCGGACTATAAAAGACAATGGACGGCATCTTTGGGTAATAGATACGAAGATGCTGCTTTGGACTAGTTGCGTGACATGCTTTGATCCCATTTGAAATTAGCATATTTGCGATCGATATGGGGTCGCACCGATTGTGAAAAAAATGCGAGAGGCGTCTTCGATGGTATATTCACGTAATTCGCGCCAACGAGAATACACTTGCCAAGATTGGTGTGAACGTCGTAGGCGATGGTAAGCGACCAAAAGGCAGGCCAAAACAACGGTGGCTTGATACGGTGGATAGGGATTTAATAGCAACCTGCATCCTGACCAGGCATTCGATGGAGATGACCCCGCTTGTGAACGGGACAAAGGCTGAAGAAAAATAAGAAACTGTACGGTACCTACTAGAAGTCTGTTGCGAAAAGTGTACATACTCGGCCTTGATATTCGGGTGGAATTTGGATTGAGCAAATCTCCAATCCTAGCCAACCGTAAAAGTCATCACGAGCTGCATGCCGGACATAGCATTGGTAGCCTCCATATCCAAGCTATGACCGAGGTAGACTACCTAGGAATTCTGCTCGAGTTAGTGATTTACAGGACACTCAATTGCACAAGTGCCTACGATCGAATCTCTCAGGGAAGAATCAAATAAGCGCACTTGATGTATTCACTATCATCTCTTCAATTGCATATGCATTCCGAATATAATCGTGAGCAAAAGCTAATCTGGAAAGCGTTTGTCGTCTCTGTCGATCTTCGATTGTCGAATAGATAGTTATGTGCTGGGGAGCTCTTTGCTTAGAAGAAGAAATTTGTGTATGCCATGAAAGAGGGGGTAGAGAACGACCAGTGCAGAATGTGTAGTTCGCGCAAGAGACGATGGACCGTTTGATTTCTGGTTGCATTATGCATTGGTTCAATACATAGACAAGCATAATCCAGTATGTAAAGCGATCCATCAAAACCTTGCATACAAACACGGGCTGATGGTATGAGCCGTAGACAGTACTCGATAGTTCTGTTTAGAGTATGCATAGAGACCGGGAAGTTCTAACTGCTTCCCATACACCACATAACAAGCCTAACATGTTGTTAGTTGACAAGATTGTGCGGTCCGCGTATATTACTGATGTTGTTATCCCCCAAAATAGCAATGTTAAACGTAAAAATGTGAAAGGTAAAGTATGAGATACTGGCATCGGAGAGCAAAGAAATTTGGCATCTCGAGGGAGTGGTTGTGGTTCTCACATCATTGTCAGCTACCTATCGCCGGCCACCAGAGCCCATTTATCTCTGAAGTTTGTTGGATCGTCCGAACCTAAATGCTTGGCATTTAGTACTAATATTAGTCAAAAAATAATAATGCTTTTCACTCTATCCGAAAATGCGAATTGTTATTTCATAGTTTCCAATGCTCTAACAAGGATAGTTCCTTTCTAATCAACAATGAAACTTCAATCTTGTTAAATTTAGTCGCACTAGGTAGTAGTTGGAGAACATGTTACTTCCGCCTATTGAACAATAACCAAAAAGAATAATCCTTGAATTTGACGAAAGATGACCTACTTGACAATATTCGAATTAGGGATACTTTGCCCATAGCATATAGTACAAAATGTACATAGGGACAGCTCTGTCACAAGTGGGTTCAACTGGAGGTCGCATCGACCTCAATTTTCGGTCAAGAAGATTTTCGAAAGCCTTTGCTCCCCCTGCCCAATCGCTCGCAAGTAGATTACGTAAGTAATCAATCAAAAATATCTCGGCCATCTACGAGAAAGTTCGAAATCAGGTGTACTGAACAAACTACTTCCGTCCACAATGCGAGCAGCTCTTCTCCGATATCTAGTTCTCCGTGATTTATTTGTTTTCAAGTTATTTGAATATCTCCGAAGATTGATTCATGTCCACACAAAGCATTCCATAGCATTGAAATCTTAGCAGATATTGCCTGGGAGCCAAGATAGCCCGGAAATATTTCTGTCAACCTCCTCCTCCATTCCCCACACCACATCCTTCCTTCGTATTCCCGTTTCCGTGAAATTTCATACGGAAAACATTTTCCTATTGAATTATGTGCATAAGATTGGGGCCATATTCAATTGAATAGCCCATCCACCGCTGCCCTTTGTAGACAATCTGTCTTTTACGGTCACGAGTATTTTGAAAGCTTCAAATTTTGATTGATGGAGAGTAACCTTACGTATGCCTTCTATTGGGGCAGATAAATGTGAACGAACAGAAAATGGAATTTTTCATGGGGTAGAGAATGGCCATCATGTCACTAAGGTCAATCGAATTAAGCAATATTGAATTTTGAGAGCATTGCAGGAGATTGATTGGAGCGACTCATGCCCTATAATTCAAACGCCGCTCGATTGTCTGTCCTAATAGACAAGATTTGATTGACTTGCAAATATGCCTGGCGCGATGAATAATATTCGACTTTATTCTATCTCAGTGGAGACTACCCTATATTTCGCCAGCAGTAAGCAGCGGAAGAGGCATTCAGTGCTACTTTCAGTGAAAATGACCAGCGTCGTGTGCCACTTTCATACTTCCACATTAGACCTAAAGATAGGTAAAAGTCAGCTTCCATATAACGACATAAAAATATCAACTTCAATTGCATGAATGGAAACCTTTCTAACAGAGCTTTCATCATCGTACCTACTACAGTATTGATGAAATTCCGCTTTCGAATCTTTTCCTTGCTGAATAAAAATATGTGCAAAAAGCTCCCAGTCATGCATAAAAATGTGCATATGGTAAATTTGTCACTAACTCATGCATATAAATATATTAAATTGATCGAAATATATCCGAAAAGGAGATTTTTACTTTGAAGGATATTTTACTGAAAGAAAAGCAAGTAGCAGTCATCAAATAGCTTCTTCCTCCGTGGTCCTTCATTCGTTACTACTAGATCTGCCACCGACTCTTCCTTTGTGTACTTACTTTTATTCATGGACGGTCACGTCAGCTATAAAAGACCTTCTGAAGAGCCTGCATTGTGGAAGGTGGGAGCGGATAGTTTATTGAGTGCGAACCAATCAATTTTACAATGTCACCGTTGGCGCCTCGAAAAAGGAAGCCAAACGACCTACTATCGAAGTATCAACAGAACCTAATGGCTAACTTCTAGACAAGGGTTTTTACGTGCAATCATTTCCACTTTCTCACTTCCTAAATTGCAATCTCGCTGCATACAATGCAAGAAACTTTCATTGATTCAGACGGTTTCTACTCCTAGGTTGCGTTTCTACTCTATTGAAAAGAAATTCAAAAAAATACAGCAAAGTAAAATGAATCTCGTAGTAAATTTGCCAAAAATAAAAACTTGGTTTAATTTTTTTTATTTATTTATTTATACCATCAGTGAAGAGAGGCCCCAGTTAAATATTTCACTCATGAGATACTTCCTCTCTGTAAATTGCCTACGTCTCAATAAAGAATGGTTGAAGTAACACAAAAGATCTGCAGATGCTTCAAAAGCGCTAAGCGTTCGCTATATTCAGTATAGTAAGGTAAAGATATCGAAGTGTACAAAGATGTCCATTATACCTTTTGTAAAATTTAAGAAGGATGCAAGCAGTTCTTCGATGTTGTAGAACTAACACATCAGATAAAGTTTGGGGCCAAAAAGCAGCTAAGGTGAGGTATGATAGGGGAGATGAAGGATTAAATCAGATCTTTTGAAAGTTTAACTAATGCCATCCATTTAATGTAGATTAAATCGAAGCTGGTTATCAAATTTTAGACCAAGGTTCTTATATGCAGGAACCAGAGATAATACCTGACCCGCCGGATAGTAAAATATAAAGGACGAAGTTTTCTGTGCATAATACATATAAGGCATATTATTTGCTTATAATATTGTAAGTGTTAGACTTAATTGAAGACTGTCTCATTCATCAGAAAAAAAATTTAAATCGTCCAGCTATGAGTGGATAAGCATGGAAGGTAATTGGTGCAAACTAGAAACAGCAATCGAGAACTGAATAATTCCTAAAGAATTCTTAAAGACGAAAAAAGAGTTGAGAGGCAAAAACCCCTTGAGAATACTTTTTCAAGAAGTACCATTTTAATAGCTTATTTATGTGCTAAACTTAGTGCGTATGTGTAATTTCTTCTTCTCCTTCAAAATATAATGGCATAATTAAAAATTAAATTCCCCTTCCTGGTTTTTAAAGTTTTGTGGAAAACAAAACCCAAATATAAAGGATTTGCTGAGTGTCTGTGGGCCATACTTAAATTCCTTAGAAATCGTTACACCTATTGGCAAAAAATTCGCTGCAAAGGTTGAAGCTGTGAAAGTTTTAAGGAGCCCCCTCCTCCCATGTAAAAGAAAGGAATATTTATTTCTGTTTACTAGTTTGATAACAAATAAGGCATACTTAGAATTATATGATAATATAGGTTTCAAGCAGTGGAATTTCGAATGGACTCCAGAATAAAGCCAACCTACCTCTCTGGGCTTGATATGTGGCACTCCAGAATCCAACCCTCTATGTCCGCCATGCTATTCACATAGTAAAGGAGAAGGGTTTGAGGCAACGTACTTTTTACTATCCACAGTAAAACAAAAATAAAATGCTGAGATTAGGGAAAAGGGTAAATAGAGTATAATTGAAGTTATTCCACTATGATAAATCCCACCTGATCTCTCTTGGTGACAGGTCCCGCGACAAGCCGACCAAGAAAATGCATCCAATGTCGTTAGAAATAAGATGATCGGTACGAGTAATAAGCCTTGGAAATGCTAAGGCGTCCACCTCAGCCGCCGCGGCAGGACGGGCTCGGTCCTGTGAAGAAAAGGGCAAGGGTTTTTGCCGCATGGATGGCTTCAAGACGTAGTAAGTTAGTCCGAACAAAACAAATACGTGTTTACAAGCTAAATGTTGACACCTTAAGGGGGTCATCCCGTGTTTCGGATACGGGGAATCGAATTTTTTTTTTTACGTCAATTGTATCTAGATATAGTGTAGAATATACGGGCAAAGTTATTTTTCGATGTTCGGAATTGTTCCGAAATGACAGTGTTAAACACGTGATAAGTCACATGTCAGATTGATGTTGATCGCCGTAATAAAGCGCGTATTTACCGGTACGAATGACGTTCCAATCACTTCGCTAAAAGGACAAGAATTAAAGCGAAGACTGTACTTGTGTTTCTTCAAGAAACCTAAGGTTTGTAGACTAGGTGTAGCAGATTAATGACCAATTTTATTGCTAAAAATAGCATTCTACTTTCTAAATGCGTTTCTTCGAAACTGCATATTGAGGATCGACTGCACCATCCAAAATCTATCAAATGTAATTCTTTGAAATTTTCACCAATTATTGCTATTCATTCAGTAGTTTTTTTATTCATTGAGAAGCCGTGGAAAAAACCCCGAAATTCACAAAAAAATTATTACCACGGCACCAAAAATGTAGCTTTTAATATTTGTTAATTATCCTAGTTTGCGGACTGTAGTTAAGTCTGTACGTTAAAATGCCGTTTACTTTTTTTTCTTTAAGATGATCGCAGCGCTCTCCAGCGTGGCAGCAGAAAAACACCTTTTTTTGTAGATAGGCGTATAAATTGCTCTGTATTTCAATAATGAATTATTCGATCGTGTTGGAAAAATTACTATGCACGCTCAAGATAATCATAAATCTATGGTGAAAAAATCGTATTTGTATCTTTACCCAGTTCTTCAAAAAAACGCCTTGACACGGGATGACCCCCTTAACTGGAAAGACCAAGAAACTCGCAAGAGCCTTTCGGAAAAGGCGCACTAATATCTGCTCTTTGCCAGAAACCCGGTGCTCTGGTGCCAAAAGCTGCAACATTGAACGGGAACGCGTTAAAATTGGCTATAAACTTCTCTATTTTAGTATCCCACACAGTCAGTATGGTGTTGACACTGTCATGTCAGTGGTTTGCCGTGATGACATTAAAGATGTCGAACGATTTGATGACCGGCTGGTGAAGTTCACCATTATATCAGCTGATCGCAGGTTGACCTGATGCCAAGAAAAATGCCTTTTGGCAACTTCTCGATGAAAAGACTTGTCACGTGCCTGTTGACGACTTTATCATCATTGCCGGTAACAGGTACCATGGGGCAAAGGGATTTGGAGCGCGCAATGAGGGTGGCGAGCGTATAATCGATTTTGCGGACACCCATGACTTTGTACTTATGAATACATGATTCATTAAAAGTTTGTCTTATCTTCTTACATCTTATAATGAGAACAGTAAAACGCAAATCGATTGTATTCTCATAAGACGACGACATTTTACTACCGTCATTGATTGCAAAGGCATTGCCTATGAGACCATCGCACGTCAGCATCGGCCATTGATTGCCGTCCTACGAATAAAGCCACTGGCGCGCCGTGCATTAAATTGTGGCGAATTCGTGAGAAGAAAGAAGAAATGATCTCACTTATGCGATTACCAACCATTACAAACGTAGAAGAATCGTGGAATCAAATGAAAGACACGATCCACAAAGCGGCCTCTGCTACCCTCGGGACCACCAAGCCAGATAAGCGGTACATCAACCGAGATACTTGGCTTGAAATGACGATGTTCAAATGAAGGTCCGTGAAAAAACCGCCGCTACTACAAGTTTCTCGACGATAAAACACTGGCCAATTTGCAAATTTATAAGAATGATCGCTGAGGTTCAAGCGGATCAAATCTTTACTATAAACTGGACATTCGGGAATTCCAGAGATTTGCATCGACTTGCCAAAAGCCGAAAAGAACGCACACAGGATATCGAACACTTCTGGCGCCTTAATGACAAGAACGATACTTTGCTTACCAACCGTCGAACCGCAACGGATAGATGGCGAGAATACTTTGGGCAGATTTCAATTGAAGAATTTTTTCATCCTCCATTTCCACAATCACTGCAGACATTTGGAGCATTTCCACCTGTCAGCGCAACTCGGTGCTCTGCGGTGGCGGGGAGGAAGACAGGGCGGCAACCCTGTCGGCTGAACCAAAACCAAGTGGCCGAGGAGAGCCTCCACGTGGTGGTACCGGGAACCACTGTATCGCATTGGCTTGCCGGCCGTGATGCAGTAGGTGAATGCTCCAAGGCCTAATTAGGGCGATCAGACCACAAAATCAATCCGTGTCTTAAGAGGACCATAGGATTAAGTTTCACGACAGGTACCTACGTAAAACACCATGGGCTTCACTATCAGCACAACTCGGTGCTCAGAGGTGGCGGTGAGGAAGACGGGGCGGCAACCCTATCGGCCAAACCAAAACCAAGTGGCCCACCGGGAGACGCTGTACTCACTTTGATTTGCCGGTCGTGATTCAGTAGGCGAATGCTCCAAAGGCCTAATTAGGGCGATCAGACCCGAGTCTGCACGGGGACTCATCTCAAGTGGCAAATTGGTCACGAAACCTTACCAGGGGTGTACTGGTACCATGGGAACCGGGATAGCCCCTGCACTCTCATACTTCGGGTGAACTCCTGTTGTATGTGAATTGTTGTTTGCCGTTGTTTGCGGTTGGCCCCCCTAGTGGGAGTTTCATGGTGGTTGTGGTTGCGCTCAAGCGAGAAGAGACCTTCGGGCCTCGGCGTGGTGTTGCGTTTCAACACGGGTGCCGTACTCCTTAGTTCGGTAGAGATTTAGGTAATTCTCGCATCCACCAGTATGAATGCTAAGCCATGCACTTGGTACTGGTACCGTTGTTGCTTATCTTGGCGGAGCTCTGATTGTGGTCACAAAATCAATCCGTGTCTAAAGAGGACCGTAGGATTAAGTCTCCACGGCAGGTATCTACGTTAAACACTCATGGGGTCAACTGTCACGACTGTGGCTGGATACGCTGGATGGGGATTTAAAAGCCTCGACATTAATCCAGATCAGGCATTTGATAGAGCCAAATAGCGAAACCGATCACGACGAGCCGATCCCGCTTGTGAGCGGGACAAAGTGTACCCATCTAGACCGAGGAGCCCTGAAACACCTCCCGCAATCCAGTGTGTCATGCAAACCGCTCCAATTTGATAGTTTGCAGTTCGGGGGTAACTGACTGTAATCGACCGGAGCCTCACTAATACTTGGTGACCTCAGTGAGTAAGTTAGACCTGCTATGACATCCGGACGTTCTAACCCCCATAATCGTAGGATTCAAATGAGTTCACTCGCTATAAAGACAAATATTGAAAACCTATGCTCCCAAGAAATTTAAACGCGAGAGAAGGGAAATCCCGCGCAGGTCTGGGTAAAGGTAAGACTCGGGAAGCCCGCCGTCAGCTATCCTAATGCGGTAAAGAGCATCCGACTGTCTTTACTACTGGAAGTATTTTCAACCCAAATTCTCACTCGTAAGGAGTAGGAAACAATTGTTAGGTTCACCGGTATACGCTTTCCACCAGGTCTTATACTGACAGGGCACACATGGTGATGGTCTACCTTCCCAGCGCAGCAGCAGTTGAGACGAGCAACATCTTACCTCCTCATCACTAAAGACATAGATTTGCGCAGACGATTATGGAGAGTTTTGAAACGCAAGATCGTAATTACTTCATCAGTTATAGATTTGATAGCATAGTCGTGCCCGTGCACGGGTAGAAACAAACGGAAGATACTTGCAAGGGCAGATCGGGAATCGCAGAGACCATAGAGGTTGTAAGAATAGGACCAAATAGAGAAGAAGTTGGACGACCTAGACCTATTAGGGCCTTGCCGGAAGAGGAAGATAACACTCCGACATTACAGAAGAGCTTCAAGCAGCCAATGGCTAGCACTATGACAACCTAGGTTAACACCCATACAAAAGTTAAATCTGCATTAATTGCAATAGTAATTTCCAAGGATATCATTGGAATAATACAAGCTTAAGAGAGTCTTGGAATTATCGTGGGCAGATTTACAAAAGAAGTTTAAAATATTTATGTTTTCAGAGTTTCTAACTTCCGGCTTCATGACTGTCCAGTCTCGCGGCATAAAAATACTTCCCAGGAGACGACACCGGGACTCCATACAGTCAAGAGGTACTGTCAAGAATTGAAGAGTATCGGATGTGACCTCTATGTCATAAAATAATCAGATTCGACATTGAGGGCAACTCAAAAGTAGATAAAATAATAAGGAAACCCAGGAGAACAGACGGGAACACCTACACAAGACACCTTAGTGACAACATGGCTATTCTACAAGTGAACGGTGACATCAAGAGCGAAATGGAGCTATAAACATTGGTGAAAGGCCTCAAGAGAGTCGTCTGTGATGCTTATGGAGCCAGCTATCTGGTTAAGACAGTTGAGTCATCATTGGATGTACCCCGATGGAACAGAAACCTAGACAGAATAAGAAAGGAAGTGCAAAAACTTTTTAATCCTGCAAAACAAATCGAGAACTGTCAGAGGTACAAAAGAGCACTGTGGACGTAGAGCAACGTGATTAGAGAAGCAAAATGAAACAGATTTAGGGAATTTCGTGATGGGATTGAACAAACCGCAAAAGCATCCAGACTAAGCAAAGCTACAACCAAGGACACGTCTTTCTGAAGAAATTGGAACATTTGCTGAGAATGGGAAGGGCATGGCATATCTGCTTTTAAGAACTTATTTCCCAGGTACTACTCCATGACGGAAGACAATAACGTTCTACTTGATGCCCCAACAACGGACAGAAACCTTTCCTTTAAACCAATGAAATCACCCGTAGTAGATGGATTTTTCCAGCGCTCATTCATAGAGGCCTAAAAATCATCTTAGGGCTTCTTCTAAGAGTAGTAAAGTGTAGCACAGCCTTGGGATATATACAAAGGGTGTATTCGGATGGCTCAGTAGTTAGAGCGCTGGGCTGCCGTAGCGATAGGTTGCGGTCCCTCTCTCTGGCGGCAGGGGATTTATGTCGTGACTGGATGTTGGATATCAGTTGACTCAACTGTGAAGCACTGCCTGAGTAAAATCAGTGTAATAATCTCTGTCGAGCGTAATGCTGATCACATTGTCTCGTACATTGTACTGTAATGTACCGTTACGGTCTTAAACGAAGTGCTCTAAGACGCTTCATGGGCCTGAAGCAAGACTGGTCTTTATTCCTTTCTTTTCACCCTACGTCTTTCAGACCGGTGCGGAAGGGGGGGAAGGTCATGAACAACTATATTAGAACAAAAGTTCCAATTGGTAATCCCTTACATCGACCTCAGCACGGTTACCAGTCAGACAGTCAGGCAAATATGAGGATACCCTATGTGATTTAAATTGGATTACAAATCAATAATAACTGGTTCAGGAAGGCGGGGTTGGGTATCAACCCCGCCAAGGCCACCTGAGTACGATTCACTAAGAAATATAAAATTGATCATCTAGGAGCCATTATATCGCTTGGAGGTAACATGAGGAAAAGAGGTGAAATAGTTGGGACTCACATTAGACTACTCTAGGAGCGAATGTTGAAAATATATATTGGAAATCCACAGAGATACTGACGACTTGTGGCTACATAGCAGGGAAGACAGAACGAACCCCGAAAATGCAGCACTGGATATACACTGCAATGGGGAAGCCAATGGTTACTTATGAGGCGGTAATCTAGGCACATAGAACTGAATTCTGCAAAACAGCCCGAGAATTACACAAACTAGGGATATTTACGGACACTGAATGTGAATGTGAACCCCCCACACATGTTATGAGGCAATTTCCAGCACAAAGTAGGTCGAGGTACCTGGGTGAATACCTAATGCCAGATGCCTTGTTGAAACATTTAGCTGTAGGGAATATAATAAGGTTTCTGTCAGTTATAGGCTTAAATAACCTACTACGGTTTGTATATATACTACAACCAGTTGAATCGCACAATAATTCCTTTAGAAAGCAGTTCGACGTCCCTTGATAATATTATTAATCATAACACTTTATAATGTCTCCATTATTATTATTGTCTTTTCAAGGTCTTGTCTGAAACAGACCCTTATTAAAATCAATTCAACGTCTGTCTACCTGTCTGTTCGTCCGTCTGTCAGTCTGTCACATCCACCCTACTTTGAAACGGTTGACTATTATCACGAAATTTGGTGAGAACATGTGGTCTATGAAGATGTCTTCCTTCAATCCGAAAGAGATTTTTTTCCCACAATATGGCCGTGCGGAATATCAAATGAAAGAACTCAATTAGCAATTTCAAAACTGGTCCTATTTTTGATATTAGGAGAAACATAGAAGTGATGGCTCAAAGTATGAGCACCAAAAACTGAAATAGGTCTCTTCCTCAGAACCCATCCAATCGAAAAATCTAACAAGTCGGGAAACCGGAAGCTAAACGCTTCAGGTACGAAAGGTTTTGTGTATTTCTTTGTACGTAGCACGTAATATATCCATATATTATGTGAGAGTATCCACTTTCGGGTGATATTGACATTCATAGTCTTCAATTTTCAAAGAAGCAACAAATTTGAGGTATTATAACTTTGTTAGTAATAGTGCGATTTTCACCAAGCTTGGTAAGATCATGCTCTATATTATAGCCTACATCACTGCAAAATTTCATGGTACTAAGATGAACTTAAGGGGGGTTTCTAGCCAATTACAAAAAATTGTAGCAATATACTACTATTAACTTTATTTAAACAGATATCGGCATGGAAGGTATTTCGGAGCCCAGGCACCGTATAGTGGCAGCCTCCTGATTTTTTTCAGATTTTTCGGTTTGGTAGTTTCTGAGAATGGCCCCCTTAAAGAAGTGATCACTTTCAACCCCTCGCACTCCCCACCCTTCCAATGAATGTCAAAACTAAGATCGGCTTTGAAAAGTACTAATCGAGACCTTTCATCTGATACCCCACATGACTATATTTGATGAAAAAAAATTTTACACCCCCCTTTTGCATGTATGGGGACCCCCCTTAAATTCGACGTAAAAGGATGTAATTCACTGCATGCGTGAGCGTTCACAATATCCACCTTTCTACCAAATTTGGTCTCAATCGCTATAACCGTCTCCGAGAAAAATGCGTGTGACGGACAGACAGACAGACAGACAGACGGACAGACAGACAGACAGACAGACAGTAAACCGATTTTAATAAGGTTTTGGGTTTACACAAAACCTTAAAAAGTGCACAATGGTGCACACATATATAATCTAGGCCTCAAAATACATTCCGCTCTGATAACTGTTGAAATAAAGTTAATAAGGGTATGTTAGTATATTTTAAAAGTCTACCGGAAAATCCCTTTTAAGTTCATCTTAAAAGGCAGCAGTAAAAATAATAATATAAGGCATAAATATGTAAGTTTGAAGAAGATCCAATTATTATCAGCAAAATAAGAATCATAATTCCACCAATTAATAATAATAATTCCACCATGGAAAACTCGTCTGGAACGTCGGCGGGACTCACTAAGGCATTGCTAGACTGATTCAGACCAGCACCAGCAATGCCAGCAGACGGGTGAGAAATAAAATGCGGGAGGTTCACCAGAACTATGCCATTTGCCACTATGTGAGACACCCGTAGTTGAAATTCTGGACACACTAAAGCAGAAACTTTCTGTCGTATGCAGTCGGTTACGACGGTATGGCGAAAGTCATTCCAGGCGTGCCCAGAATGCAGCATACACGAGGAAACAGCGGAGCTTTTTCAGATCTCTCAACGAATCCCAGCAGAGCGTCCAGACAATACAATTTCCCATGACGGAAGTGAAAGAGTATTGGGGTGGACTTTGGGGGTTATTCGCCCAGCATGCTAAGCACTGCCAAAGGCACCCGCCATGCCAACACGCCTGACATGAATTTTGCGGATGTTACCGAAGAGGAAGTTTGACGAGCGAAGAACTGTAGGAGCCCAGGTCTGGATCGGGTGCAGAATTTCTGGTATAAGAAATTTACCAACGTACACAGTCGGTTGGCACGCAGTAGAAATGAGGTCATGAGTCGGTCGGAGGAATTTCCATCCTTCGTCACTGCGGGGATTACCTACCTTATCTCTAAGAAGGACACGGTGCAGGACCCGCACACACAAGACCAATTACTTGCTTACCAACCCTTTACAAATTCATCGAGTCCATTATTAGTGGGAGGATCAATGCGCATCTCAAGACCAACAACATTCTGTCCGAGGAGCAGAAGGGCAGCCGAATTGGGTCAAGGGGTTGCAAAGAGCAACTCATTATCGACTCGGTAGTTGTAGGACAAGTAACTAGAGGCAAAGAAACGTATTTAGTTGTTATATCGATTATGCCAAGACTTTTAGTAGCGTTCCGTATAACTGGCTATCCTATATCTGTGCATCGAGTCCCTTACATGCAGCTGTCTGTAAGGCAAACTGTGGGCTGACTCCACTTAACTTGAAGGATCGATCTTTCTATCCTCTGAGTGGGGTGGAGTCGGACCAGGAGCGGATCGATGAATAGAAATCGAAGGCTATGCATGGTAAACACGTGAATTGTTGTTGGCAGCCATTTGTCGATTCGCATTTGTCGAACAGATGACCCCGCTTGTGAACGGGACAAAGGCTGAAGAAAAAGAAGATTTGTCGAACAGATGACTGTGTGCTGGGGAGATCTTCGCTGAGACAAAGGGGTTCATGTGTGCCATTCGGGACGGCGTGGTCGCCATCCGAGCTTATAAAAAGCTCATCATGAAAGAGCTGGTGGAGGGCGGCGTTAGAGACCTTGGACCATCTCATATGTGGCCGTACTGTTATGGCACCGGTGCAATACATTACCAGGCATAATACTGTATGTAAGGTTATCCATCAAAACCTTGCATACAAGCATGGGTTGATTACGGGAACACGTCCGGTCTACCGATATGAGTCGGAAGCCACACTTAATAGTTCTGCGTACAGCATGTATTCGGACCGGCAAGTTCTGACTGATCGCCATACTCCACACAACAACCCTGACGTACTGTTAGTTGACAAGACGGGTCGCTCCGCGTATATTATTGATGTTGCTATTCCCCATAATAGCAACATTGAACGGAAAAACGTGGAGAAGAAGGTGAACTATGAACCATTGGCTCGGGAAATCAAAGAAATTTGGCGTCTCGAGCGGGTGGTTGTAGTTCCCATAATATTGTCATCATCACCATCATCAACGGCGCAACAACCGGTATCCGGTCTAGGCCTGCCTTAATAAGGAACTCCAGACATCCCGGTTTTGCGCCGAGGTCCACCAATTCGATATCCCTAAAAGCTGTCTGGCGTCCTGGCCCACGCCATCGCTCCATCTTAGGCAGGGTCTGCCTCGTCTTCTTTTCCTACCATAGATATTGCCCCTATAGACTTTCCGGGTGGGATCATCTTCATCCATACGGATTAAGTGACCCGCCCACCGTAACCTATTGAGCCGGATTTTATCCACAACCGGACGGTCATGGTATCACTGATAGATTTCGTCATTGTGTAGGCTACGGAATCGTCCATCCTCATGTAGGGGGACAAAAATTCTTCGGAGGATTCTTCTCTCGAACGCGGCTCAGGGTTCGCAATTTTTCTTGCTAAGAACCCAAGTTTCCGAGGAATACATGAGGACTGGCAAGATCATAGTCTTGTACAGTAAGAGCTTTGACCCTATGGTGAGACGTTTCGAGCGGAACAGTTTTTGTAAGCTGAAATAGGCTCTGTTGGCTGACAACAACCGTGCGCGGATTTCATCATCGTAGTTGTTATCGGTTGTGATTTTCGACCCTAGATAGGAGAAATTGTCAACGGTCTCAAAGTTGTATTCTCCTATCCTTATTCTTGTTCGTGTTTGTGTTTGACCAGTGCGGTTTGATGTTGTTGGTTGATTCGTCTTCGGTGCTGACGTTGCCACCATATATTTTGTCTTGCCTTCATTGATGTGCAGCCCAAGATCTCGCGCCCATTGCCGCCTGCTCGATTTGGATGAAGGCAGTTTGTACGTCTCGGGTGGTTCTTCCCATGATGTCGATATCGTCAGCATAGGCCAGTAGTTGGGTGGACTTGAAGAGGATCGTACCTCTTGCATTCACCTCAGCGTCACGGATCACTTTCTCGAGGGCCAGGCTAAAGAGGACGCATGACAGAGCATTCCCTTGTCGTAGACCGTTGTTGATGTCGAATGGTCTTGAGAGTGATCCTGCTGCTTTTATCTGGCCTCGCACATTGGTCAGGGTCAGCCTAGTCAGTCTTATTAATTTCGTTGGGATACCGAATTCTCCCATGGCCGTGTATAGTTTTGCCCTGGCTATGCTATTATAGGCGGCTTTAAAGTCGATGAACAGATGATGCAACTGTTGTCCATATTCCAACAGTTTTTCCATCGCCTCCCGCAGAGAGAAAATCTGATCTGTCGCTGATTTGCCTGGAGTGAAGCCTCTTTGCTATGGGCCAATGATGTTCTGCGCGTATGGGGCTATCCGGCCTAGCAAGATAGTGGAGAATATCTTATAGATGGTACTCAGCAACGTGATACCTCTATAATTGCTGCACTGTGTGATATCTCCCTTTTTATGTATGAGACAGATTATGCCTCGTTGCCAATCGTCAGGCATCGATTCGCTGTCCCATATCTTGAGCACAAGTTGATGAACCACTTGGTGTAACTGGTCGCCTCCATATTTAACCAATTCGGCTCTAATTCCATCGGCTCCTGGCGACTTATGATTTTTTAGCCGATGAATTGCACGGACAGTTTCTCCTAATCTTGGTGGTGGCAGTATTTGTCCGTCGTCTTCAGTTGGCGGGACCTCCAACTCGCCCATGTTCTGGTTGTTCAGTAGCTCATCAAAGTACTCAACCCATCGCTCTAATATGCCCATTCTGTTTTTTCTAGTTCACAGACTTGTTCGTTCTCCCAGGCTTCCTTTTTCCGTCTGTGAAATCGCTTCTCCGCTCGACGGAGTTTGTGATAAGTCCCTGCGCGTGCCCGCGTTCTTTGAAAATGCAACATTACTCGGTATGCGGCATTCTTCCGTTTCGTTGTTAGCTTACATTCATCGTCAAACCAGCCGTTCCGACTCCTTTTGCGGCTGGGGCCAAATATATTTGTGGCCGTATCCATGATAACGTTCTTCAGGTGATTGTGAAGATCATTAGTTGATGCTTCATCTCCAGGTCCTCTGTTGACTGCGGTTATTGCGGCATCCATTTCCCTCTTATAGGTGTCGCGGAGGGTTGTGTTGTGGATGGCTTCAGTGATCACTCTCACCTGATTGTTAGAGGGGATTCTAGGTGGTATTGTTATTCGAGCTCGGAGCACCATGCCAACGAGATAGTGATCCGAGTCTATATTGGCCCCCCTATATGTTCTGACATTCATCAAGGCTGAGAGGTGGCGGCGTTCGATCAACACGTGGTCAATTTGGTTGAAAGTGGTCCCGTCTGGAGAGGCCCACGTATGTTTGTGGACCGCTTTCCGCGCAAACCAGGTACTTCCAACAACCATTTCGTGTGACCCTGCTAATTGAATAGTCCGCAGTCCGTTATCATTTGTTTTTTCGTGTAAGCTATGAGAGCCAACGTATCGCCTGAATACGGGCTCCTTCCCTACTTGGCTGTTAAAATCCCCAAGTATGATTTTGATATCATATCTGGGACAGGCTTCGAGGATTCTTTCTACTGCCTCGTAGAAGGTATCCTTCTCCGACTCTGCAGTCTCCTCTGTAGGGGCGTGAACGTTTATGAAGCTTATATTTCTAAACTTGCCTCGCAAGCGCAGAGTGCATAGCCGTTCGCTTATGCTTTCAAAGCCGATGACAGCAGGTTTCATTTTTTGGCTGACTAAGAAACCTACTCCGAGTACATGGTTTACTGGATGACCGCTATAATATATGGTGTAGTGTCTCTTCTCCAGGAAACCGGTCCCTGCCCATCGCATCTTTTATAACGCTGTTACATCAGCCCTATATTGGGACAGGGTATCGGCTAGCTGCTTATCAGCTTCATCTCTGTACAGGGAGCGCACGTTCCATGAGAAAATGCGCAAATCGTTGTTCCTTTATCGTTGCCGGGTCCGTCGTTTTAAAATCCGTCCTATCCGAGGCTCCTGTTGTGGCTTCGTAACAAGTTGTTTTCCGTGTAGGGTTGTCAGCCCTACCCAACGCCCAACCTGGAGGATCAGTTGGTACAATTTGTCCCGTTTTTAGGCGTGGGAGACTCGCCTTCATCCTTCTCCGTCTGCAGCTTTTCGTCAAGAAAGAGCTCCCAGCGGTCACCACGTGGAGGTGGAGATAAGGTTTGGTAGTAGAGCTGTTGGTGTTGGTTCAGCAGGCATTTCCCAGGTTTTATGCTCCATCGTGGGTACCAATCCACGTTTCGCCCTGGGACCTATACTACCCTTTGACCACCTATAATATTGTCAGCTACAGCTATTGTACCTAAATCCCTCACGGCTTCCCTTGATGCCTTGGGACTTTCGCACAGTCTGGTTTAAACCATGCAGAAGTACACCATTCTGCATACGTGATCGATGTTGCGGGGAGGACGGATTTTCCCGCTGACCTACCACCGGCCACCACCACCAGCGCTCTTTTAGTTGTTAAGCAGGTAGGATAGTCCCAACCTGAATGCTTGGCACTCAATGCTAGTATTAGGTCAAATCCGGTATCTGCCGAGATTGTGATAACTCGGAAATAATAATAATCGTTGGTGCAACAGTTCATATTGGATCAAGGTCTTGAATTAACAGTTTGGGCACACGTGACAATTTTTTCAGCAACTTATCAACTCACCTGCAAAAAAATGTTTTCCATTTAATACCCCGGATAGCTGAGTGGTTAGAGCGCAAGGCTGTCGTACGGAAGGTCGCGGTTCAAATCTCGCTGGTGGCAGTGGGGTTTGTATCGTGATTTGACGTCGGACACCAGTCGCCTCAGCTGTCAATGAGTACCTGAGTCAAATCGGGGTAATAATCTCGGGCGAGCGCAATGCTGACCACATTGCCTCCTAGTGTACCGTTACGGTTTTGAATAAAGTGCTCTAACACACTTAAAGGCCCTGATCCAACATGGATTGTTGCGCCAACGATTATTATATTACTATCTAATACCCCACATGACCATATTCTGTAAAAAAAATATTGTACACCTCTCTTTCGGATATATGGTGAGAGCCCCTTAAAACTTAACGCAAAATAGCGGCACTTGCTATATCTAAAGGGATTCACAGGCCAACCTTCTCACTAAATTTCACGGCAATCGCTTCAACCATTTTCAAGTAAATCTGGTCAGACTGACAAAAAGATATTGAATCGATTTTAATAAGATATTGTTTCACACAAAACCTTGAAAACGGTCTGATGAATTATAATTATCTTAGCTTGTGAAGAGTAGAAATACATACTGCAGCTGACGTGAAAATTTCAAGAAATTTTATTGGATAGGTTTCAAGCTATGGTGGCACCCGGTTTTCAAAACTTCATGTCTTTTTCAGAAAAACGCATTTAAAGATTAAATTTTGATTATTAACAATTGAGTTTTAAGTGACCGTTAATCTGCTATGCCTAGCCCATAAGCCTTTAGTTTCCAAAAAGTCATGTAATGCCGATTATCGCTTCTTGGCTTGAATTTTCGTTTTTATAGCGAAGTCACTTGAGCATCTTACGGCCGGTAAAATCACGCTTTATTACGACGATCGACATAAACCTGACATAAACGTTTTTAACACTACAACATGTGAATGACTCGGAATATCGACAAATCACTTCATCTAAATATTTTACCTCTTCTTTGGATACTGCACCAATTTATACTTTTTGAAACCGATCCTATTTCTGATATTGGGTGAAACGTAGTACATGGTTTCCGCAGAAAGCGATCCTCAATCAAACTGAGCCTCTCCAGATGGGACCACTTTCAACCAAATTGACCACGCGGTAACCGAACGCCGCCACCTCTCCTTAATGAATGTCAAAACATATAGAGAGGCCAATATAGACTGGGATCACTATCTCATTGGCATGGTGATCCGAGCTCGAATAACAACACCACCCAGAATCCCCTCTGACAATCAGAGTGAGAGTTAACATTGAAGCCTATCTACAGCGCAGCCCTCGCAATACTTATGAAGAGAAAATAGACACCCCGATAACTGCAATCAACATACAACAGAATAAACGTGTGTGAATCGAAAAGTACAGGGAACAACCGCATCAGGTGCGAAAGTTTTACCAACAAGTCAACAGGATGAAGCCTTACACACCTCGATGCTCATCCTACCAAAACAAAGAGGAAAATTTGATTTCCGACAGAATGGATATATTGGTGGGATGGGTTGACCCTGAACAATGTGTGATAAAAGCGGCAGGATCATTCTCCACATCAATAACGGTCTACGACAAAGGATGCCCTATCATGTGTCCTCTTTAACATGAACTTTGAAAAAGTGGTCCGTGATGCTGAGGTAAATGCGAGGGGTACAATCCTCTTTAAGTCCACCCAACTACTGGCTTACACTGACGATATTAACATCATGGGAGAAACGACCCGAGACGTACAAACTGCATTCATCCAGATCGAGCAGACGACGCATGATCTTGAACTCCACACCAATGAAGGCAAGACAAAATATATGGTGGCAAAGCCAAACCAAAAGCCAACCAACCAACAACATCGAACCGCACTCTTCAAATAGGAAGAATGAAGATAGGAGAGTACAACTTTGAGACGGTTAAAAGTTTCGCCTACTTAGGATCGGAAATCACAACCGATAATAGCTACGATGATGAAATCCGCGCACGGTAGTTGGCAGCCAACAGAGTCTATTTCAGCTTACAAAAACTATTCGGCTCGAAATGTCTCACCATAGGATCAAAGCTCTTACTGTACAAGACTATCATCTTCCCAGTTCCCATGTATTCCTCGGAGACTTGGATTCTTAGCAAGAAAAATTGCGAACTCTTGGTGGCTTTCGAGGGTAGAATCCTCCGAAGAATTTTTGTCCCCCTACATGAGGATGGACGATTCCGTAACCTACATAACGACGAAATCTATGAGCTATACCACGACTGTCCGGTTGTGAAAGAAATCCGGCTCAATAGGTTACGGTGGGCGGGTCACTTAATCCGTATTTATGAGGATGATCCAGGGATCCCGGGAAGTCTATAAGGGCAATATCTATGCTAGAAAAGAATACGAGGCAGACCTTGTCTGACATGGAACGATGATGTAGGCGAGGAGGTCTGGCAGCTTTTAGGGATATCGAATTGGTGGATCTCAGCGGAAAACCAGGATGTCTGGAGTTCCTTATTAAGGTAAGCCCAATCCCGATACCGGGTGTTGTGCCATTGAGAAGCGTCCAGGTTCCGATATCCTTATTTTTGTCATGGGTGCAAAGATATCAATCAATTTTACTAAAAAACGGAGGCCATATCAGTGTGAAACCGTCATATGCCTTGGTTACATGTTAAGCCAAGTGCTCCGCCTACCTCGTCATAGTTCTTCAAAAACCACTATAAATATTGTTTCCCCATAAGCCCCCCCGAGCAAGGCTTCGTCGCTTCTTTCGAGGAAAGGAAAGTGTAATTTTGTGTTCTCAAAACATGTCATCTATTAGTACGTCCGCTTTAAACATAGTGTGCCCAATTGTCCAGATAGCTGAATGGCTGTCGTACGGAAGTCGCAATTCAAATCTCGCTGGTGGCAGTGGAACTTATATCGTGATTTCGGATACCAGTCGACTTAGCTGTGAATGAGTACCTGAGTCAAATCAGGGTAATAATCTCACACGTGTTCAATGCCGACCACACTGCTCCAATAGGGTACTGTGATCCTGTAGTGTACCTTTACGGTCTTGAATGTGCTCTAACACACATCAAGGTCCTGATCCAATTGGATTGTTGCACCAACGATTATTATTGTTATCGGGTGCCCAAAATGTACAGACCGCGAAGAATAACAGGTTGCATTTTCAAGACTAAAAAGAATTGAAACCCCGTTATTAGATTTTACCGATTTTTTTATTATTTCCAGGGAGGAAAGCCGATTGATTCGAATTGTTTCGATAGTGACCAGTTCTGAGCCCTCCATCTAATTAATGGCGCTCGCACTAATTTTGCGGAACCCATTCCTTCCCCCTAGTGCGCGAACTGTTCTTTTCGTAAGAGAATTCTCAATATTTTAAAAAGTTTTTTTACCGACTGATGGTTTAATTTGCTAAACCAGAGACGTACTCATCAGACGGTGCTTCACCTCTGCACTTCCATGTCTAAGCACAGACCAGCCAAGACCATTAAAACCAGTGAGTTAATAGGGCTACAAGTGTACTATATCAAAATAACAAACTATGAGTTACTGTAAGTAGAAATATTGTGAAAACAAAGCATTTGAAGGGTTTTGGTTGCCTTCAGAATTTGACTGAAATTAGAAGACTGTTTTTTATCAGAGAGAACCCTAGAATCTAGTAACACAATCTGATTGTAAGCACCGAAGAAGGAAACAACTAGCCCCGACATATTGATATATGCCATTAAATAAACTAAGGTTGTTCCTAATTCAAAATCAATCTGCTCTTTTCAGTATTTGAAAGAAAAATCCAATTTGAATCAATCTTCAAACTTTTCCAAGGTTCGATGAAACATCTCCGAGTGGGAGAAAAATTAGAATTGCTTACTTTGTTAGGGCCGCCAATATGAGGATATGATAGAAGTTTTGGTTTTAGAAGCTTGAAATCGAAACCTCAAAATTACCCACTTGCCTAGAATCAGACTCCGGCTTAGCAGTCAACCCGACGTATGTGAGTATTACATTAGTGAGCACCATGCCCACAGCGAACACCGGGCAATTTTCAACTGGATTGAAAATGCGGACATAAGGAAGAGAATACTAGAAGGGACGATGAGGGGACGATGTCAAAATCGCAGATTCAAACTAGGCACACTAGGCATACAACATAGTGCGTTTTCTGGAATAAGCTTCTGGTGGAGTAATGAGGTCGTAAATTTTACACGTTGGAAAAAAGCGCTACCAGCGTGACTGAAAGAGGCTGCTTTCGGCAGCAAACTAAAAACATAAACGTAAGTCAGCATTAGGAATCCTTCCCTAGAGGCAGAAGCACAACCAACAACCCAGCCGATCTGTTCTCATCTTCTTGCAAATATAATCTGGTACTCTTTTTCTCACTGAAAACAGGCTAAAGCAAATATAAACCAGGTTTGGAATGAAGGATGTGCAGCGGTTTGCTGGAGAATTGGGGATAATAAAGCTAATGGTTTATGTAGAAGCCCTGAAGATTGTCGGTAGGGAAGCCCGAAAGGGAGATACTAGTTTCACTACCGAAGCCAAATAAAACGAAAAGCCCATCACAATAGTGACCGATACGCCTACAGACAAAATATAAAAAAACAGTGCACGAAGTCATCTATAACAAGCTTCACCTCATGGGGCTGACCTGTTGATGGGATAATTCACTGATTCACCGTGATGGTATTGAGTATCGAAAATTGGATTTCAATCAGACAACGGGGGATGTATTAGCAACGCAAAGCTAAAGCGGGAGTCTCTAGTGGCGTGACTGAGCTGACCGAAAGCTGTCCTTTCAAAACATCAGTGTGAAAAGACACAAATGGGTGCAAGAAACTAAGGCATACACTGTCACAACAGAGTCTGACAAGGCTCAATAGCGAGTCCTTTCTATCAAACATCCTATGCTCTAGTTTTCCCCTCCCCATGCTACTGTATTTGGTTTTGCATTTGTACAGGGTCTGCTCCTCGAGACGAAACAACTAGAATGTAAGACCAATGTGATGATAAGCGAAAAGACATAAAGGATATTTGAATTTTTCCGGCGAGGATTCAGTTAAAACTTGGAAAGACGGAACACACTCAGAAAGTGCAAAAAGCGGAAAACAATGCCACTTAAAGCATAGTCTGCCTTGTGAAGGAGTGGTCCTTAACAGTTTCGCGAAAAAGTGGAAGTGGGTGAGAATTCTACATACTGCTTCAACTGGGTACAGCAGCATCTTTTTAGGATTTCCACCTGCCCCATAAAAAATATAGACACCAAGTGATACCAAATACATTTGGAAGTAATTTCACCGTTTCTTGTAAAGAATTTTGTTTCAATTTAATGTTATTGGGTTTGTAAAAGAAGTTTAGTGCTCTTCTATGTGAAATCCATTAACAAATTTTCAATCACCTTAATCGAAAAGAACTGGTATTTTTCTAGAACTCTATCTAGCCGCCTTTAACGGTTACTGACCTTTTCGTCATGTCTGACTAATTTCGGAAAAGACATAAAGGAAGCTACTAATCCTATTTACGAGTGGTGATAAAATTTCTACTGAATCAAGACCATTACCGTCTAGTGTGTTTGTTATGACGGAAAAGCCCATTCAATATTGCCGCCCACAGATATGACTCCTCTCCACCATTTACAAAATTAAAATTTCGATTTTATTCCAGAAAACACACAAACAAACAAACAAGCAAACAAAGTACCAAATTGGCGGGAGACAAAAAAAGATTGAAAAATGTGATCCGCTTTTTTCGCCTTTGCGACAGGAAAAGTTTTCTCAACGCTTTTTTCGCCCATTATTGATAGCTTCACAGTGAAGTTTTGATATTTTCGATATTTTGATTAATATCCTTATTTCGGAGAATAAATGTCTGTATGGGTTGTTTCGAAAATTGCTGAGGAGATACGAAAAAAGAAGGTGATGTGTAGTATTTTTGTTTAAAATCGGATCTTTTCGCCTACGTAAAACACACCGGGTTACCTTTGAATTCATATTATACGTACAAGTTTACGTAAGTCATGTATAAGGCTTTAATTTCAGAAAATAGATGACGATTTGTTGTATGGTATAAAAAGCCTATGTCTGATGTGTCGCCTTCCAATGATTCCTTTAGGATCAACAAAAGCAACACAGGGTGATTTTCAGAGGTCTGTGCAATAATCACAACTCATTAAAATCGGTTTACCGGCTGCCTATATGTCTGTTACACCTACCTTTCTCGGAAACGGCTACACCTATCGAGATAGAATCTGGTGCAGACATGCAGACAATGAAAACTACACAAATAATAAAAGACATGATTCTGTGCGAAGTTTAAGAGGGTTTCCAAACAAGCGAAAATGCTGATAACCTATACTACAAGCGGGTTTACTTTTACTCGCCCATATTCTTGTTAGTCTTCAAATTATGGGACAAGGCGATATAATGTCATGGAATTCGGCGTACCAATATATCGCATTTGGCTATAGCATTCACTAGACACGTAACCCACCTGACTGCTCGAAAACAGGTAATTGCAGTTTCTTGCGGAGAAGATAGTAGATACTACTAGCTGCGCATAGCTTACTGATAGTGAGGTAGTTCTATTGGCATTTACTTTAGTCATATCCCTGGTCATATATATTACTTGCAAAGATCTACCAGTCCCTTTGATTGTCCTATTGGCATCGGTGAATTGAATAAAGCCAGTGCCGATATTAAGATTCGAATTCGAATTTTCAACAAGGTCTACCATTTCGATATCTCTAAAAGCTGTCTGACGTCCTAGACTATGAGGTAACTCCCCTGAGCCAGAGTCTGCTACGTTTTCTTTTTCAACTATAACATTTCCAACTGGATCATCCTCACCCATACAGATTAAGTGACCCACCGACCGCATTTTATCTACAACCAGACGTCGTGGTATCGTTCATAGATTTCATTGTTATATTTTTTGGAGGATTCTTCTCTAGAACGTGGCCAAAATTTCGAAATCTGAAAAACCCAAACCATGTTAGCACTGACAAAATCACTGTCTTGTACATTAAGTGCATTGACTCTGTGGTGAGACGTTGCGAGCGGAACAGGTTTTGTAAGCTGAAATAGGCTCTGTTCGTAGATGTCACCGGTTGCAATTCTCAACCTTAAATAACATAGGAGCAATAATTAACGATTTCAAAGTTTTAGTCGCCTCTCTTTACTGCTCTCATTTGACCATGATTGCTTAGAGTGAAACCTTTTTGGTGTGGGTCGGTGATGTTTTGGACGTATAGGGTTATCCAACCTAGCAAGATAAGGGAGAATAATAAATTGCTGCCATCCTTTAATGTATGGAAATCAGTTCCTTACCTCGATCCCAGTCATTAGGATTTGATTAGCTGTCGCACACCTTTAGGGTCTATTCATGAACCGCTTGGTTTAATTGGTCAAGTTCGGCTGTATTGTGTATCTGCGTATCGACTTATGATTCTTAAGCCGATGAATTGGACGCATTCTGATTGTTGTGAAATTTATGGAAATACTCCACGCATAGCTCCAATATACTCATGTGGACGGAAATCAGATTTCCTTCTTTGTCTCGGCAGAATGAACACCTTGTTGTATATAACTTCATTCTTATTAGTAAAACTTCGACGGTTCGTTCCGCTGCCACGTAGCCCTCCGTAACATCTATAATGTTTCGACTCTGCAGCCTCTTTTTTGAGTGTAGGTGAACGTTAATGGCGCTTATTCACCCGGTTCGGCCAAAAAAACGAAACAATATAAATAGGGTATTCCTCACGTTTACAAAAAATACCCATTTTCAAAAAAACTTATCACAAATCTAATTATCAAAGCTGAGAATTCAATGCAAACTAAGTTATAAGTCCCTTGGCATATACATGACCAAAAGCACAAATCTACCGTCATCATCATTAACAGCGCAACAACCAGCTTCCGGTCTGCCGTAGTAGAGAACTCCAAAAACCCCGCATTTGCGCCGAGGTCTACCAATTCGATATCCCTAAAAGCTGTCTGGCGTTCTGACCTACGCCATCGCTCTATCTCAGTCTGCCTCGTCTTCTTTTTCTATTATAGATAGTGCCCTTATACACTTTCCGAGCTGGATCATTCTCATCCATACGATTTAAGTGACCCACCCACCGCAACCTGTTGATCCGGATTTTTTCCACAACCTGACGGTAATGGTATCGCTCGTAGATTTCGCGGTTATGTTGGAGGATTGTTCTCCAGAAGGACCCTAAGAGTTCGCATTTTTTCTTGCTACGAACCCAGGTTTCCGAGGAATATGTAAGAGCTTTTACCTGCCCTCGCACATTGGTCAGGATCAGCCTAATAAGTATTATCAATTTCGTCGGGCTACCGAATTCTCTCATGGCGGTGTATAGTTTTACCCCAAGTATGCTGCCATAGGCAGCCATGAGGTCAAGTAAAAAATGGCACAACTGGTCGACATATTCTAGAAGTTTTTCATCACTAACTATACTAAGTGATATCACCCTTTCTGTGCATGGGACAGATAATGCCTCGTTGCCAGTCGTCAGGCATTTATTCGCTGTGTCACAACTTGAGTATCAGTTGATAAACCGCTTGGTGTAGTTGGTCTCCTCCACATTTAATCAATTCGCATGTAATTCCATCGACTTCTGGCTACTTAGGGTTTCTAAGCCGATAAATTGCACGGACTGTTTCAAAATCAGATTTCCCTCTTTGTCTCGGCAGGATGAGCATCGAAATGCATAAGGCGATTTGTTGATAAAACACCCGCGCCTGGTGCGGTCGCTCCCTGTACTATTCAAGTTCACAGACCTCTTGGTTCTCCTAGGTTCCCTTTTTCCGTCCGTGAAATCACTTCTCCTTTCGACGGAGTTCGTGATAAGTTTCTGCACGTGTTCGCGTTCTTTGAGAATGCAACATTACTCGGTATGCAGCATTCTTCCGTTCCGTTGCTAACTAACATTCATCGTTGAACCAGCCGTTCCTGCTTTTCTTGCGGCTGAGTTCAAGTATGTTTGTGGCCGTGTTAATGGCAACGCCTTTGAGCTGATTGAGAAGATCAATTATTGATGCATAATCTCTAAGACACCTGCTAACTGCAGTTATTGCGGCATCCATTTCCCCCTTATAGGTAGTACGGAAAGCTTCAGTATTCACTCTCATCCCATTGTCAGAAGGGATTGTAGGCATTGTCGCATTTTGGAGCCGGAGCACTTTGCCAACGAGATAGTGATCTAAGTCACTGTTAGCCCCCCATATGTTCTGGCATCCATACAGGCTGAGAGGTGGCGAAGTACAATTAGTGGTTAATTTGGTTGAAAGTGGTCTCGTCTGAAGAGGCCCACGTATGTTCGTGGACGACTTCCCGCGCAAACTAGCTACTTCCAATAACCATTTCGTGCGATGAATAACGACTTTTCATTTGAATACGGGCACCATCCCTACTTGACTGTTGAAATCTCCAAGTATGGTTTTTATATCATACTTGGGGCAGGCTTCGAGGGTCCACTCAACTTCCTCGTGGAAGGTATCCTGCTCCGAGGCTGCAGTCTTCTCTGTAGGGGCGTGAACATGAATGATGATTATATTTCTAAATCACAAACGCAGAGTGCATAACCTTTCTGTTATGGTTTCACAGCCGATAACAACAGGTTTCGTTTTTCGACTGAGAAGAAAACCTACTCCAAGCACATGGTTTACTGGGTGGCCACTATAATACAATATACGGTGTAGTGGCCCTTCTCCTTAAACGGGTCCCTGTTAAGCGCATCTCTTCCAGCACTGTTACATGAGCCTCATATTGGGACAGGGTATCGGCTAGCTGCTCAGCAGCATTCGGTCTGTACAGGAACCGCACGTTCCATGAGAAAATGCTCAAATCGTTATTCAGTTGCCGTTGCTGGGTTCGTCGTTTTGAAATGCATCTTGTCCGAGGTTCCTTCCGTGGCTTCGTAACTTTCGTTTTCCGTGGAGGCTTGTCAGCCCTACCCAACCCCCAACCTGGAGGACCAGTTGGCACAATTTGTCACGTTTTTAGGCGCGGGAGACTCACCTTCATCCTTCCTCGTACGCAGCAAACTTTTCCTGTTAGAACCATACAAACATATTTCAAAGTTTATCCTGTCGAAAAGCAGTTAGACTTGCAGGAGTATTTTGGGCATTATGAATGGCCAAAATTCACTAGCTGGACATATGTTCAGAATATGGATTCCTTGTAATGGAGAAGCGGGATCTACGGAATATTTTTAAGTGAGTGCCCCGCCTATGAGCGCTTCAGACATAAGATTTTTGGTGCTGATGTGCTCCAGCTGCAACGGGCAACTCGGAAATCAACGAAAGAATTGAGTCATTCCTTGACTTTATTATTAACACAAATCTGTCTTTGTGTAACAGGGGCACTTCATCAACCTTCCATATTCCCAGCTCAGGGAACTGTGATGGTTCGGATAATGGTACTTAATGTCACCCTACTAACTGACAATGGGATTGTTAGGGTGGAGAAGTGGATTACAGATGAATTTTTTGAATTTAGATCCCACCGCAGGAGTTCTGAAACAGAGACGTCAGCTGGATCAAGAGGGGGAAGTTTAATATTGGCACAACAGACAAACTGGATTAAAAAGTCAGGGCTCTGGAAAAGACATTCAAAACCGCCATTAAAATCTTGCGCTTTTCGAAATACATCTACAGCAAGAAGTCATTACCGCCGTGGTTAAATCAAGATCCAGGCTCAGGAGGTTGGCCAGGGAGATTTTCAACACCCGTTACGGACACAAACATTCACAGCCATGCAACGATTGCCTGAAGAAGTAGAAGTCGGCCATCAAGACTACGAATCTGCAAGACTCAGTAAGATTCCGTTCAGGGGACATAGAAGCCCATTCTCTCTTAAAAAGTCGGCGGGCTCCTGGTAAAATCCTGGACCTGCTGGTTCAGAAGAACTTCTCCGGCAACGACGAGGACTACGAGTCAGAGCAGAGCTTACAGGATATGTAGTAGTTGTGTGCGGCTATCAAATCAATAATTACCGGGGATAAAATCAGCTGGGCTATAAACAATTTTTCCCAGCTCACTGCTCGTGCTACAAAAGCGGCATGAAAGGGTTGCGGTGTGAGGCGGTATCTCCTTGGAATACGTACCACACGCTTGGAGGCTTGTGTTTTGGGTTTTCATACCGAAAACATGCAGGCGTGGCCTTGAGTCTACGAAGGACTTTCCACCAATTAGCTCCTCCTCTTTTGTGTTTAAAACCCTAGAATGCGTCCTGGACGTCCACTTAAGGATGATTATGGAGAAAACGCCTTTCGCTAAGTCTCAGTACGCCTACCTTGAAAGCAAATCCACGACGTAGTTGGTACAGTTGGGCCGTGAGTGCTGCTTAAGCATATAGAAGGTGCATTCAGCAGCGTTAGTGCCGACGCCATCAAAGAAACCTTAAGGGGGTCATCCCGTGTGAAGGCCGTTTTCTTTGGCTTTTTTTAGAAATTTTTTGTGAAGAGCTGGATAAAGATGGAAATACGAATTTTTCACGATAGATTTATTAATATCTTGAGCGAACATAGTAACTTTTCCAGCCCGATCACGTAGTTCGTTATTGAAATACAGAGCAATTTGTACACCTATCTCCAAAACAAGGTTGTTTTTCTGCTGCCACGCTAGAGGGCGCTGCGATCATCTTGGAGGAAAAAAGTAAACGGCATTTTAACGTACAGACTTAACTACAGTCTGCAAACTAGGATTATGAAAAAAAAATAAACACCAAATTTTTGGTGCCTTGTTAAACTTTTTTTTTGCATTTTGGTGTTTTTTTACGGCTTCTTCAATGAGTAAAAGAAAACTACTGAAAGAATCGCAATTTTCTTAGTTGTAGACCGCAGATATATGTTCTGAATAAGTCGTGATAATTTCAAAGAATTTCGTTTGATAGATTTTGGGCTATGGTGCCGATTTTCAACATCCAGTTTCGAAAAAGACGCATTTAAAAAGTAGAATGCCATTTTTAGCCATAAAACCTTCACTGACCATTAATCTGCTATACCTAATCCAGAGCCTTAGATTTCTTGAAGAAATACATGTACAGCCTTGGCTTCAATTTTTGTCTTTTTAACGAAGTCATTCGAACGTCATTCTGATCGATAAATACGCGCTTTATTAGGGCGATCGACGTAAATCTGGCATGTGACTTATCACGTGTTTAACACTATAATTTCCGAACGACTCCGAATATCAAAAAATCACTTTGCCCATATATTTCAGACTCTACCTAGATACAATTGATGGCAAGAAAACAAAATTCGATTCCACGAATCCGACACACGGAATGACCCCCTTAAACAGTACTCGATTTCAGGAGTATATTATGCTTTGGAAGATATCCATGCTAAGAACTAAAATAATCCAGACTCAATTTGGGAGGTAGTTACTTGACCAGAGCTGTGAGTAGAAACACACTCCAGGGTGACACCATCCCTCTTGGGTTCTGGTTGATAGTTATGGACGAGGTTCTACGTATATTGGACAGGAGAACGACTTGCTCATATTGATGTCAGGAAGACTTTCCTCCATTATAAGTGACAGCATGGAAGAAGCGTTGGAAAAATGTACCTGCGATCTGGAAGATGTAGATTGGCATAAACCCGACCAAAACGGAGCTATTGCTATTTACCACCGAACAAAAGTTACTCGAATTCCACCTCCCACACGTCGTTCTATGGGATCCAAAGAACGACGTATGCAGGTGCTACTGAGGCTCTGCCATCCTCCTCGGCAGATGCTTTCAATGTACTCTTTCACTTCAACATTAAATACACTGTAGCGTGTAGAATTGTCAAACCACGTGAATTCGAATGCTGGGGAAGCCTTACGTCCGCAATAATATCCTAAACCAAGTACCTCGGGAACGCTGGACAGTTACATGAGCTACGCTACACGCAAGCTGAACTTAACGAGAAACTTTGCAGTGTCCTTTCAAACAGAGGCAGGCAGAGTGGAAGACCAGCGGCGTGTTGCAAGGCTATGACACAGTATTCATTACCGACGAACTACTTTAGTGTAACTTTAAAATTCATTAGATATAAATGCAAAGGCTACGTAATCGAGAAGAATGGAATTTTCAAATGATTTAGTTTGATTAACGGCTTAAATTTAACTTCATTTGGGAAAGTTACAATAGTCACAATAATAGTTCTTATTATAGGTTCTGCCCATTGATGATGATAACCGAGCATCAGACCTATAGTTGCCACGTGTACGGCTCAGGTAATGGTAACGACGTTCTTCATATTCCTGGACTGCTCTGTTCTATGCGTACAAACTTTTTCTTTCGCAACTTGAACTAATTCTGTACCTTAAAATCTGACGCCTGCTACAGGGGAACTCCTGCATTATTAAACACAATCAGACACGGTATAAAAGCAAATTGTGATCAACTTAAATATTTAACAAAATTAGGAGCCGAAAATTTGTTCGTAATTAGTAAGTCAAGCAACAAACTCAAAACTAAAACCGCACATACTCTCGCTTCCAGAACACCGAACCCACAATGCGTCAAGTGAATTTTGTCCAATTTCAATTTCAAATACTACCCCAGTTATAAATTTTACAAGATTTAGCTTCGTTATTTCCATAATTTCCCAAATGAAAGCTGACAATTAATACACCCTCGTTTCCAGCCTTGTAAATAGATGCTGGACCATTTCTCCGAACTATTAATTGGATATGTTGCCTTCAGGAAAATTTTGAAATAACCCGCACCATTCAACCCTCCACTTCGAAATACGCTATATATTATTTCAGCATTTAACCGCAAGATTTACAATGCATGGAGGCGAAATGTGTACAGTGGAGAAGCTGCGGGTTTTCCGGACGCAAAACCGTCAGGATTTGTTTGATATTATCATCAATAATTTGGCTACGGAGCCCGTTCCTTAATAATAAGGGCATTTGCGTAAGATTAAGGTAGAAGAATATTTGACATGTAGCTTCTAAAAAGCAAGTGGGGTCAAGTGGCGATGTCAATTCAATGTTACCTTAAAATTGAGTAATACTCAGACGACATGTTTAGACAGATTATATCGCCGTGAGGAAGAGTGAACAACGATAATTTTGTTGAGGTTAGCAGTAGGTTGATAAACCTTTTCAAAGGAAACATTAGCCTACGGCATATTAACGTACCGGTCATCATTAATTTAAGCATTATTCAAGATGTAAACCTCCTCATTTGTAAGTATGTGGAAAATATCTAATGAGATTATATATTTTACCTATAAAACACCGCGTATCCCAAAACCTACTTAAGGTCTTGTGTCATTGGAAGGTGAGCATCTTCCACTACTCTGCAGACACGTCATTCCTTGAAATATTCACAATTGTAACCAAAGGTTACTTTCTTACTTCTCAGATATATTAGAAATTCCACCGGCAAGGAACCTTGATGGGGTTAGAACGGAGTGCCCATCGATGCAGTTTTGCACGTTTTTATTTTGCGAGAAATGCTAATCGGCCAAAACACTCTTATTTTGGCCAATGAGAAGCAAGCAATGAACAACAATCGGAAGGAGCTGTCTCTGGTAAGTGCTTTCAGCTTAAATCGAAAATAATGTTCCTCGGGACATAATCATATATGGAGAAGTTATGTTATGGACTTACGTACTTCTACAGTGAACCACTTGTTGGTCATACTGGGATGGTGGGTGCCTTCCCATAAAAACTTAGGGCTTCCCAGTAAAAGTGATGGTCACTTACCATGCATTGCTTCTATAAAGCGTTACATATAGAGCACCCGCATTTACAGAATTGATATAAACACCGAAAACTGTGTACTATCTTAAAGAAAGTGAGGCGAGATCGCCTCCAACACGCTGACAGCAGCCTCCGATATCACTCTCTGCACACATAACAAAAACCTAATTCTCATCGCCAAGTTTTCTACATGTTTTTTCAACTTATCTTTTCTCTCTATTTTCATATTTCGGGAAATACTTAAATAGCACTGGTCAAGGTAGCAAGTTCCTCTCAAAATATGTACACATATAATAATCATCAGCTGTGCGACAACCGGTATGAGGTCTAGGCCTGCCTTAATAAAGAACTCTAGACATCCCGGTTTTACGCCGAGGTCTACCAATTCGAAAACCCTGGAAACTGACTGGGCTCCTACCCTACGCCATCGCTCAATCTTTGGCAGAGTTTGCTACGTCTTCTTTTTTCACCGTAGACCCTTATAGACTTTCCGAGCTGGATCATTCTTACCGATACGTATTAAGTGATCCGCCCACCTAACCAGATTTAATCCACAACCAGGCAGTCATGTTATCGCTAACCGCAAACATCGCGGCTGCAGCCTTGTCTGCTGTAGGAGCATATCTTTATGGCAATACCACAATATCCTTTCGTTGGCTTGAACCCGATAGTGGTCTTACCAGCGCAATTAGGAAAGGGTATAGGAAGCTCTTCTTTGATCAGGTAGAAACTTCAAACTTCTCCATAGCTATTGAGACTCCGTGGCCATTCATCTATTTCTCAGTTTGCTGCTTCATCTGTTCCCAGCGTTTTTTCGGCTCTGATGAACAAAAAAACTTTCTTCTACATTTGTGGTTCCCTCTTTTTTCTTCCCAATTTTTCCGTTATAACATCAACTGGAAGCGGATTAAGACCCCCTCAACCCTCAAACAATATAATTTCGCTTAGGCCTAGTTTAGCTGTAAATATAATTCGTACTCATGTCATTTTTGCAATTATACATAAAGGAGCGATTACCACCTGCAGCATTCCCAGGGCAGAGGTGAGGCAGTCAGTTACTTTTTTTAGAACAGGGCCAAGTCTTTTACACAAAACCTTAAAAAAGAATCGCTCCCCACAAGCCATTTTGTCCGATGTGTGCGACCACACTGGACCTAACGTCTCAATTTCGGAAAAGCAAGGCAGCCGAAAAGTTCGAAGACTGCTTGATAGATCTTAGTAATTATTGTCTTAGTAATTATTATGTATAATGTTCCACCACGGGTTTATATGCGCCTACGAACAGAGCTTCTTAGAACATTCTCTCATATTCCGCTGGATGGCGAACTTGGGGATTTTGCGAGTTTCCTTATAGGTATGCTTTTTTAATACCTAGTCGATTCTAATCGCCACCTTTTGAGCCGTTCGTCTACCTCAGTGGCAGGCTGATCGAAGACTGGCCAGTTCACTATCCTATCAGTAGTTGGTTCTTCATATTGGGTAATGTGCATCTCTAATGCGTGCATACGTCATATGCTTTGGCGAAGCATTTATCCGTGGAACCGTCTGCCTGCCTGAAGGTTCATCTAGCCAAACTTTAACGAAGGTTTGCTTTGTAGTCCAGCCTGGTGAAACCTGCTCTCAGATGGCAGACAATCCATCTGATCAGAACATTTCAGGCCACCAAGAGTTCCACGTTGCGTCTACCGGTAATCGCATTGTGGCCACTTGAGTACTCCTATAAATTTTTCCCAAACTCACAATGGATTCTTCCCCGGGTTCCTCCAGCCCAAATTAGTCTTTCAAAACAGTACAGATTTCTCGCCTGGATGTCACTTCGTCGTGATCCTTACGTTGTATATAGATCTCATGTTTTTGGGCCCATGCTGTAGCAGTGAGTTCTCCCAAATGAGTTCTTAACTTGGTTATGCAAGTCATCAATTTCGCCCAAGCTGCAATTTTCAGCTCAAATATGGGGTAACATTTATGGGTCCTTCGAATTTCCGCCTAAATCTTTAAGTTTCGGGTCAGCTCTGACCTTTCTTAGTATCTCGGCGTGCGACAGATGGTCCTCGCTGGAGATAAAAATTACCTTTGGGCGAATTCGCATTTTCGATTTCTTCACCTTGTTGTGAATGACTTTAGTCCATTCATCATTTTCGGTCTCCCTAGAATTTGCCAATTCAATTACCAATGCTCGCACTTAAGGCACAGCCCTTCTCCTTTCCCTATCTTCTTCGAAACTGCTAATAAGCCTTTTTTCCTCTGAGCTGCCTGCTGATTCTCTAGAGAATAACTATCCTTTTGCCGCATTCTTTTGTTTTATAGCAAGGCGGTGGCACTACAGTTTAATGTCACGTGGATCGACTCTGCTTGGATTCTCTTTCCTACTATACTATAGAGAACCCTAATGGCCTTCACCATATTTTTGATAGCTTGCATTTATCCTTGATAGACTCGGACGGCTTAATTATTTTTGCTTCAGACTTCATGAAACGTAGTTGCTCCAGGTCAAGGTTCTGCTCTTTATGAGCTTCGCCGGATCAGTCCTTTTAAACGCATCGTCACCTGCGTTTTTTGCCGTCATTGGCATTGATGGAGATCAACGAATTCAGGAGTTTTTCTCAAATGAGCCAATTTCTTGGTTTTGGAGCACCTCCTGTGGACGGGACTCCGCTTGTTCAATCCCAAAAATCGCTGGTGTGGTCTGTGATTCCCTTTTCATATCGCAAGTGATGCCATTTTCTGTTGAGGTTAAGGAAGACATGTAAAATAAGAGTGCCATTTTCTCAGAATATGGTCATGTGGTGTATTAAAGACAAGATTTCAGTTAGTGCTTTTCGAAACTGGTCCTATTTTCAGTATGGAGTAAAACATAGGGTAGTGAGGACTCAAAATGTCCCAAATGTCCAAAAGTCCTAAAAATGAAACAGGTGTCGTCCTCACAACCTATCAAACCGAGAAGATATCTCTCTCGATCCAACTCCAGGAGTTTTGTCTGCACCACGGCTACTGCCTCATTTACCGCCATCCAGTTTTCCTCCGACTTCAACATCTCTTCCACCAGGTTGGAGGGCTCGATGTCCGCCCCTAAGACGCTGTTCAACCTCGAGTGTAGCACCGCATTCAGGACAGTTGGGAGACTCGTCCAACTCGAAGCGATGCAAGTACTTCCTATAGCCACCGTGTCCCGTAAGGAGCTGTGTCAGGTGGTAATTCAATTCTCCGTGCTTTCGGTTGACCCATTTCTCGATGCACGGGATCAATGTATGGGTCCACCGGCCCTTGTCGCAGTTATCCCATCGTTGTTGCCACTTGCCACACAACTTTCTCCTGATGGCTTTTCGGAAATCCGCATTCACCTCGGCTGGATTTGCCTTCCGTTTTTCGTAGAGCCAGTGTGCCTCGCTCGCTAGAAGATCTATAGGGATCATTCCTGCGATAACACACACTGCCTCCGTCGAGGCCGTCCTAAATGCGCTGCACACTCTTAGCGCAATTGGCGGTATGCCGAACATATCTTCCTCCGGTTGACAGCGTGATTCAACGCTCCCGCCCAGACAGGGGCCGCGTATAGCAGCATCGACCTCACCAATCCCGCGATGAGTAGCCTGCGACTATACTTCGGCCCTCCCACGTTAGGCATCATCCTTGCAAGGGATGAGCTGGCATTTGCTGCCTTCTCTCGCGCATAATCCAAGTGTCCCTTGAAACTCAGCCTGGCATCGATAATCACCCCCAGGTATTTGACAACCGATTTTGAGACGACCTCACGATTACCAACCTGGATGGTAACCGTGTTGTTCTTCCTACGGTTGGTAATGAGGACCGCCTCCGTCTTTTCGTCCGCCAGGTCCAGCTTGGCCATTCGTAACCATGACTTGATGGTATGAATGGCTTCATTTGCATAAAGCTCCACGCGAAGGCCAAGCACTCCGTCGTACATTATGTTCGACAACAGCGGTCCCAATACAGAACCTTGAGGCACACCTGCTGTCACAATGTAGTCCTTCGGCCCGTCGTCCGTCTCGTACCAGAGAAGTCTGTCCGAAAAGTAACTCTCGATGAGCCGAGCCAAGTAGCTAGGAACACCCAGTTTGGCCAAAGCGCCCTTAATCCAGCCCCAGTTGGCTGAGTTAAAAGCATTTTTGACGTCCAGCGTCACCAGAGCACAGCATTTGCCCATGGCCATTGCATTTCGAGCCAATTCCACGACCTTTGCTACTGCATCGACCGTAGAACGGGCTCGCCGAAACCCATATTGCCGCTCTGAAAGAAAGAAGAAAGAACCTGAAACATGTAGCTTCCCGTATTCCGACTTATTTTAAGTTGCTTCCACTTTAGCTGACATATGTACATGTCAATATTTGAGCGCCAATATGTCATAAGTATCTACTTTGCATCTGTTTATATCAATCGACTTTTTCCTTTTGTCGCATCTTAAAATGGATAGTTTTGTTGAGTAGAATTTGTTTGAAATTTTGTCATGGAAACGAAATTTCTTGTGCTGATGAATTGAAAATGTTGCACAAACCCCTTTGGGGAGCCTGCTCTGCCAAAGACTCGGGCATGCGAGTAGTATAGAGCACGTGTAGGTGAAGAACAAGTTATATAGATTTCTCAGGCTTCGAGTACAGTTTAATTAAATTATGATATTTTTGAAGAAGCAAATCGAGATATGTAACATCAACCGACAATACTAAAGTAGATGCAGTGAAGAGCGAGTACGCTAAGCTAATTTTAAAACCATCCCTTTAACCAATAGATTGGGTAGGTTATCTATATTTCAGTTAGAAATAGGCTTAGGCTTCGGCTTTATTCATGATCTTAACCAATAGCACAATAGCAGAACTTATGGCTGTAGATACCAGACTCATCTTTACTCTACAAAATTAAAATTTGCATCGCAAATAAATAAATTCGTTCTATGGTATGAATTACCCAAGGAAAAGTGCAAAAAACCTTGTTCAAAGTTACTAGATCTACTTAACCTACTTAACTTAACTTGAACTACCTTAACCTAGAATTTATGACGAGCATAGGATATTTATTAGAGGGTTGCCAACAGTTCTACAGTTGTTCATAAATCTGACGGAGTTCGATAAGCATAAATCTTCAACATATTTGACTTTTGCCTCATTGTGCAGTTTTTCAGTTGAAAAGTCAAACGATTTGTTTAAAATTACTTTGAGGATTTTATTTTGTGCACGCTGAACTTTAAGTTTATGTGTTCTTGCACATTGAGACCAAACCGGAGCACAGTATGAAATAATTGGTTGGATAACCATTCTAAACATAATCAATTTATTGTCTGCCGATAGTTTAGAATTTCTGTGTAGCAGCGAGTAAAGCGAGCAAAATGATTTAGATATCTTCGAACAAATTGAATCAGTATGATCTTTAAATGTAAGTTTTTTATCCAAGACGACTCCTAAATATGTTAAGCTATTACACCACTTAATACTCTCCCCAAGAAAATTAATGTCTCTGCTTGGCAGCTTAGCTTTGCATCTCTTTTTCGTAAAGAACACAGTTTGTGTTTTAGAAGGGTTCACTTTAATCTTCCACCTAAAATAAAATTGATACAGAGAATCCAGCTGGTTCTCAAGAGATGACATAATTGTTGAAGGATCGTTAGAGGAAGAAATAATGCCAACATCATCGGCAAATGCAGCTAGTTTATACCCTGGGGCAGTTGGAATGTCCGAGGTGTAGATATTAAACAGTGTAGGGCTTAGTGGAGAACCTTGAGGAACCCCCGCTGGAATCGATCGATCTGAGGATTGTTTGCTACCTACTTTTACTGTAAACCTTCTTCCAGTTAAAAATGATAGTAAAAGCTTGACCAGACATATTGGAAACCTGAACAGTAATAGCTTGTATACCAACCCATAGTGCCAAACAGAGTCGAACGCTTTGTGAATATCTAAAGTAAGAAATCCTAAGGACTCTTTATCTTTGAAAATTTTTTGGATTTCGCTGGTCACCCGAAACACCTGATGTGAAGTTGAATGTTTAGGTCTGAAGCCAAACTGAAAATCAGGTAATAAATTCGTTTGATTTAGGATCTTATTAACAGTTAGAAATAATTATTCAACGAATAAATGTAAGTCTCTTTAAGGTTCCTTAAACAGTGAAGGAATGAAATTATATCAAATAGTGTCTTCTCCATACTCTAAAGTGTAGATGTCGCTGTAGGTGTGGTTATTGGTTAAGAAGAAACACGGTAAACATTTTACGCTTCTTTAATACGTTCTTTTTTCAGTTATTTTCACAGCAGAGAACATCCTATTTCACCTTGTACCCTTTTACATTACATTATGTGGTAAAATGTTAGCGTTAAGGAAGACTCTATAATTACAATGGGTAGCTACTACGAATAAATTTTACCTGATACGCTTAAATCGTATTCGGAATAACATCAATATTGCCTGATATATCCTGGTTGGATGGGCGACTTCCAGATGACTTTTTCAATAACCTCATGACCCAAAAGATATGATTGCCTGCACTGGATACAAGAACACTAAAAAGCTCCTCATACAGCTTTAGAGTGAGAGTCAATACTGAAAAACTTAAAGTAATTCTATTTCAAGATTTCTTATTATACGTCAAAAAAGGCTTCGTAATGTCTTTGAGAGTTGTGAATATCTAAAATCAGTGCCCAAATTCTCCAATGAAGCTAAATGCAGCTCAATTGAAACACTCGTCTACACCCACTTCCTTGTATCTTTGCTAGCCACTTCGGAAAGGTGGATTGAATTCTTAACACTTCACTCCCTTCCAGATCATTGTCAAAATACTCTTGTCTCCTACCTTGCCCAAGTGCGGACTACAGGTACAGGTACAGCTGAGGATACGGCAAGGGATTGTGGGTCCACGCGAATGTTTTTGCTTCTGAATTTCGGGAGCTCGGCGCTTCAGTTAAAAGGTTTTGTGTGCATTTTGTGTGAGCAACTCAATATGCACGTTTCCCATTGGTACATATGTAGCTAAGAATACAAAATATTCCGCAATACTTTTCTAAACTCTAAGATACACATATACTGTGTTCATCCTAAATAAACAAACATTGTCTATTACCGCATTGATAAGTGATCTACCGCATTTTTACGCATTTCCATCATGTTTTCGCATGTTGCTTATATTGGTTACTACCCGCACATGTCTCCCTTGAATAATTGGCACTGATATGCAAATAACTAAAAAACCAAAAAAGGAAAACTAAAACGTCTTCATGGACCCCACCATTCATATAAGTTCACTATTCACGAACTCCATCGAACGGAGAAGTGACTTCACAGTCGGAAAAAGAAAGCCTGGGAGAACCAACAAGTCTGTGAACTAGAAAAGTACAGGCGCGGAAGTTTTACCAACAAGTCAGCAGGATGAAGCCCTAAACACCTCGATGCTCATCCTGCGGAGCGATAGGTTGAGTACTTTGATGGACTACTAAATAACCAGAACATCGGCGAGCTGGAGGTCCAGCCAACTGAACATGACCGACAACTACTGCTACCATCAAGTATGGAAGAAACAGTCCGTGCAATTCATCGGCTAAAAACTCATAAGTCGCCAGGAGCCGATGGAATTACAGCCGAATTGGTTAAATACAGAGGCCACCAATTATAACAACTGATAGTCCAATTATGGGACAGCGAATCAATGCTTGATGACTGGCATGCCCCATACATAAAAGGGAGAATATCACGCAGTGAAGCAATCTGAGCATCTGAGTACCATCTATAAGATATTTTCCACTATCTTGCTAGGCCGGATAGCCTTATATGCCCCTAACATCATTGGCCCATACCAAAAAGGCTTCACTCCATATTTTCTCTTCGTGACAAGCGATGGAAAAATTTCTAGAATATGGCCATCAGTTCCACCATCTTTTCATTGACTTTAAATCCGGTGCGGTATCCCTACGAAGCTTATAAGACTGAGTAGGACCCTATTCAATGTGCGAGGCCAGATAAAAGCAGCAGGATCACTCAGAACACAGGGGAATGCCCTATTATGCGCCCTCTTCAACCTGGCCCTGGAGAAAGTGATTTGCGATGCAGGCGAAAATGCGGGAGGCACCATCCTTTTCAGGTCCACCTAACTACTGGGCTATATTGACATTATGGATGTTCAGTCTACCTTCATCCAGATCGCGCAGGCGGCGCGAGATCTCGGACTATACATTAATGAAGGCACGGCAAAGTACATGTTGGCAACGTTAGCACCAAAAATCAAAGAACGAAGAACATCGAATGGCACTGGTCAAAAGAAAACAGTGAAGATAACAGACTACAACTTTGAGAGCGTTGAAAATTTCTCCTATCTAGGGTCGAAAATCACAACCGATAACAGCTATGACGATGAAATCCGCACACGGTTGTTGACAGCCAACAGAGCGTATTTCAGCTTACAAAAACTGTTTGGCTCGAAACGTCTTACCATAGGGTCAAAGCTCTTACTGTTCAAGGCTATGATCTTGCCAGTCCTCATGTATTCCTCAGAGACCAGGGTTCTTAGCAAAAAGAATTGCAAACTCTTGGCCGCGTTCGAGAGAAGAATCCTCCGAAGAACTTTTGGCCGCTTACATGAGAATGGACGATTCTGTAGTCTACATAACGAAACAGTGAAAACACCGCAATTCTGTGAGTTAAAACACTTTCTTTATTACGAGCAAGTCACCTTGCGAGTGCACCGAGGGTACCAATATCTTAAAGCTCATCCGCAGAAGAGGCATTTTCCAATGGAAATAACAATGAACCCTCGTTCATGATAAATATGGCCTATCTCTTAAGTGCGGGCAGAAACTCTTGATGTACTTAGATGGCCTCAAGCTTTATAATGATAATGACTTTAGGATCGTGTTGCGTGTAGTTGACATGTTCAGTCGTGATATTCGAAATCAATCTGGTTTAGGAAAATGTCGAATCTAAGCCACCCGTAAAGCTCATCATAAGCCGCATTCAAACCAAAACATTGGTATATACCACATCCAGGATATTATCGAAACTGACTTCTGCAAGTTCCTAGAAATGCTACAAGGAACCCATACTCCAAAGCTGTGCGGTTTCCTATGACATGTGAAGCTGTGGCGCAGCAGGATTGGCAGCTTTCGAAATTTGTTTCGAATGTTGCGAATGCGAGCGGTTAGATGACGCCACCGGCGCTCTCCACGCGTTTTAGAACTCGCCGCAGGAGTGGAGAGTCAGCGATGAAAAAGTTCCGTTGGTTGAAGGCAGAGGGACCGCATGGAGAAAAACCGGTCTTTTCTGCCTCCGGCCTTGACCGAAGACAGATCGCTTGCTCCTTTCTGAAAGCGTTTCCATTATTTTTTCTTTTCTTGAATTATTTTCGACTATTTTCATAACAGTTTTAATTTGTAACGTCTTTAGCTTGCAATAGAAAGCGGGTAGTGCTGAGTGTGGGTGTCGTGGAGTGTACGAATGAGATTACCAGTCGAAGATCAATCTCCACATTTGGCCGACATATAGACGATAGTTTGGATAGTAATTTTACGACCATCAGGCGCTGAGCAACGGAACTCGAACAAAGAGGAGATATTTTCTATCTTATATTTTATATGGCGAACTAAACTCTAAATGCTGCAACATACCGTTTTCGTGCAAGAATACATTAGTCCAGCACTAATACGATAGAATCATCATCAGCATCACGGAAGACACCAAATAAAATAGATTTCACCTGGCACCGTCGAAGTACGTCCAGGTAGCAGAGAAGCACATTTGATCGGACGTGGACATAGACGTGATAAGGCCAGTACAAAGCTAACTCTCATATCACATTTCTCAAAAACCCAGATAGGTCCAGTCGCGTATACGAACTAAAATAAAGTTTTGTTTTATGAAAAAATGCAGCGAACTTCTTTATGCCACCACTTGTTTTGACCAATTTTGTCTCCAAATCAAAGCAATGATGGTGAAAAAAGCAGCACTTATCTCAGTTAGAATTATAAAGTCAACACGTTATTAATTTTTGTTTATTTCTCTTTTCTAAAATGTCCCTGTGGGTTACAAGGTGCAGACTCTGCGTAAACCCAACCAAAAAGAAGCTGATCGCGTTTACCATCAATACAAAAGTGTAAAGTAGATGAGAAAGATTAGTACTTTCCTCCAATTTAAAATATTTGGGCGTGATCCTGGATCGTAAGTTAAATTATGGAGGCTTCGCTACTTTTTTAAGACTACGAGAAGATCTTCATGAAGAAATTAAATCTCACCGTCTGACTTGGCACATCCTATAATCTACAGTGTCGGAGCTCCTGTGAGTACTTACACTCACTTTCTAATTGCCCAGCTCTAGCAAGAGCGAGGCTACAGAGGCTAAGTAAGCAATTCTTGTGGGGCCCTCAAAGAGGTTTCTGGTTAAGAGGGAGGGTCTGTCCTCCCGAAATTCTACCGGCTGGCATGAGAGCAGATAAGCAATACCAACCTGATGGTGAATGAGATATAAAAGGAAGCTATGCGTTTATGGTGTTGGAAGTCATCGCTAATACCCATATTTAGAGTTTCCAGTGGGAAGGCCATGTAGAGCGAATGGAGGACTAGGGAATTGGAGGGAAAACTGAGGATAAAAGCTGAACACTGATTAAAAAATCAGATGACCAAGATCAGTGGAGCCATAGTAAAAGAAACAAAAAATAAAGAATAACGTCCTGATGATGTTTTTTCGGAATTAAATAACTTCACTATTTATTAATTTAATGAAAAAGATAGCTTTGTGAAGAACTATAATTTTTATCATTACACTAATTTTATTGTTTTTAGAACACCACAAGTGGTACTATGGCGAAAGTAACCTACAAATTGTAAAGCGTAACATTTATCTGTACTCGGCCCTCTTAATGCAAGATGATATTCCCTTCTCATATGTACAAACACCACACCAAAAAAGGTATCTTTTCATAAAAAATTACAAATAATGATTTTAAATTATACAAATGACACCAAATATCATGCAAAGTAAATAAATCAGGTATCCAAGAATAAAATGGCAAAATATATCTCAATAAAATAAATTTTTCGAATTATTTATTTTGTTTATTGGCTTTGGTGATATAAAGAAATATACCAGAAAAATCCGGGTCAAAACCGGTCGCTTGGCAAGATAATGGAAAGGAGACAAAGTTATTAGGGTAACAGACGAAAGTAAAGTCCAGAAGCAGGAAATTACTATTAAATAAAAGCAGGTTAATGAAGTCTTGATAAAAGAAATTGTAGTGAAAGTGTCTGGGCAGCACGGACTGCTGAAATCGGTAATTTAGGAGCTTACGAAGACAAATGTTTGGATCCAAACATCAATTAACCGGCAGAAGTACTACTCAAACTACTGCTGGCTGCTACTTTATGTCATCCAGCGACTAAAGGGAGATGGCCGGCAAGCGGTATTACAGATGCTTTGAATTTGGCCACACATTAGTTAGATGCACCAATGACTGTGGCAAGTCAAAAAAGTGCAGGAAATGTGACGGACCATATTGACTCAATACAGACCAGGCTCTGTATGACCAGAAAGACTGCGTCGACGTCCAGTATACTTTAAATAGGAGCAGATTAATTAAGCATCAACTAAAGCGGCGGATCACTGGACTAGTCAACACAAACCAGTCGTGAAAACAATGCTGAAGTGATCATAAACAGGAAGACTAATAACAACCATATCAGCGAAAGTTCGTCCAAAGATCCAATTAGCATTTCAGCTAATTAAAGAATGCTGGAATGTTTGGTTGGTTTATGAAAGCGCTTGTTTGCCATGAGTTCATCTTGTCAACGGCATAGCTACGAAAAAGCTTCACAGATAACAAGAACCATAGTGAAAGAATGTTCAGTGATTTGCGGTTTAAAATGCGCTCAACGAATTTCCTGCTTGCCCTAAAAACATAGAAACCAAGCAAATTTCAAATGTTACGTTTCAAGGTGCACCTCAGATAGGGATTGACCTGATGGCTATGACCATTGGCTATTGAAAACGATTGGTTTTGGTATTGAGAGCCCAGCCAATAGTCATTTTCCCCTAATCGAGACATTCTGAGCATAAGAGAAGTGAGATATTTCTCGCTGTCCTGTGTTTTCCCCCTCTGGAGACTCAAAAGATAGCAGACGCGAATTAACTGTCGAATTACGCGCTCACTAGACCTGGGAGCTAGTTTCTGATAGAGTCTTCACTGTATGATTCCGTTTCAGGTTGAAGAGTATCAAAATTTTGTAGTACTGGGCATCGACGGAGATTCTCTCTGTAAGCAACTCTATGCAGATCAGCAGAGGATTTCAAAAGATGACACTGTGTTGGTAAAGTGTGCTCCGAATGCGAAAGTAGGATCTGATATGGAGGCGTAGTCTTGATTACTGAACCAGTAAAGGTGAACAGTTTTGTAAACATGTGCAATTTTTACCTCCTGGTCATCGGTGGCACGCTGTCAAAGCGCACGAACCGCCAAATGATTGGTTGGCTTTTCAGCCATAGGCTAAAACATCTAATCAGGTAAACCTAACCTGTACCAATCATGTAACACCCCTCGAATCATGGCGGAGTAATATGCGGAGTCTAGATGACGGTTTCGCTGCTCTTCCCCGACTTCTAGAAAGATTTCGACAGCGTCAACAGGGAATGTATCTGGAATCTTGTACTCAGGACGGACATTCCAGAAAATTAGATGCTATTAACAGAGCGACATATGATTCAAAATGTCATCCGCTGAATCGAGGTGAAATCTTAAAGAAATTCAGAAGTCATCAAACTCAACCTATTTCCATCAATAGGCAACACATCGTAGGCGTCGACCAATTTGCTTATTTAGAGGCGACCCACTCATCGGTCTTCTTGGGAGAGTGCATTCCACTGCCTGGTGTAGCTTGCAACTGCAATTGGCGCCCCGCCTTAATGTGTAACTTATCCAACTCCCCTTCCGCCTTCCGATAACTTCGCATACTAGTGACAGGCCGGCGCATTATGTCAGCAGGCAAGTGCTCACGAAGGCTTGTAAGCTTGGAATCTTGGAGTGACATTTGGGGTGTTTTCCCATGTGCTACTCATCACAACAATACAGAAAAGTGATGCTTCGGGCAACATCCAGATCGGTACCACTGTTAGTAGAAATCATGTTCCCTAGACATACAAATTGACGGACGCTTTCGATACTCTGCCCATTATTGGAAGTAGAGAGAGTGCGATAACCTGTCAGACTGAAAACCTTGGACTTGTTCGTATTTATATTTAGTCCAACTCGAATTGTCTCTTTTTCCAAATCTAGAGCCACCTGGCCAAGGTCTATGACCCGGTGAGAGAGCAAACAGATGGGATCAGCGTAGTCGAGACGTTTGGCCCATTGGACTCTTTCATGTCCTCCGGCCTATGGAGGATTAAAACCGTCACAATTTACAAGAAAAAATAATATCGATGATGATATTTTGTGCCACCATGTGTCGCTCTGATAGTAGCTATTAGTTTCTCCGGACTGCGCTCCTGTGTAGAGCACGCTAAATATATTCCCCTTCACGTTCACCCTGTCGAAAGCTTTTTCGAAATCGATGAAGAACAGGGAGGATCCAGTGCAAAACCAACCTGCTCTTTGTTGATCGAGCTGCTCGAGATGTTCCAAGAAAGTTTTGGCTAACATTTTTGCGACAGCAGAAAGCAGTCGAATTTGCCTTCAGCTGTCGCACATCATACAGGTTAAAGGTAATTTAGATGGCGGTACAGTGTTCATAAATATTCTCGGGAGAGCTACTAAAAGTTGGGGGAAACCAGTATCTTAGCGATCATCTCCTTTTTAAGGTTTTGTGTAAACACAAAACAAACGGTTTACCGTCTGTCTGTCCGTCACACGCATTTTTCTCGGAGACGGTTATAGCGATTGACACCAAATTTGGTAGAATGGTGGGAACTGTGAACGCTCGCACATACAGTGAGTTACATCCTTTTACGTTGAATTTAATTTAATATATGCAAAAGGGGGGTGTAAAATTTTTTTTCATCAAATATAGTCATGTGGGGTATCAAATTAAAAGTCTCGATTATTACTTTTCGAAGCCGGTCTTAGTTTTGACATTTCTTGGAAACGTGGGGAATGCGGGGGGTTGAAAGTGATCATTTCTTTAAGGGGGCCATTCTCAGAAACTACCAAACCGAAAAATCTGAAAAAAATCAGGAGGCTGCCACTATATGGTGCCTTGGCTCCGAAATACCTTTCATACCAATATGTGTTCAAAGAAAGTTAATAATAGTATATTACTATAATTTTTTGTAATTGGCTGGAAACCCCCCTTAAATTCATCCTAGCGGCACGAAATTCTGCAGTGATGTAGGCTATAATGTAGAGCATTATCATACCATTGATGGAAATCGCACTATTACTAACAAATTTATAATACGTCGAAGTTGTTGCTTCTTTGAAAATTGAAGACTATCCATGCCATTATCACCCGAAAGTGGACATATGAATATATTACGTGCTACGTACTAAAAAATACACAAAACCTTTCGTACCTGAAGCGTCCAGCTTCCGGTTTCCCGACTTGTTCCATTCTCTGCTTGAGTGTATTGATGGCCGAAATGATTTCTCTTTTGTTTGGAACGATGACAGCGCCTTGGTCCAAACAGCCTGGAGACAACTCCTAAATCTACTGCTGATAGCAAGGTCAATGACAAGGCCGTGGAAGTTGCAGAAATTCACAAAGCTACTACCATTATCGTTACGTTGGGCAAGAAAGTGTTTTCCCATCACATGTCCGAGCAAGGTGTTGTCACCTTGGCATTCAATTCACCTATCATCATCTATCGAAAGTCTCCATTGGTGTATAAAAATATATAATTGTGATGCTCCTTAACGTGGACCGGAATCTTACAGTCGGTCTGTCAAAAACTGGCGCGCGTGACGATAACTGTCAGAAACAATCTGCCACCATTAGTGTGACAAGAGGGAGAGGAGTACTCCCCAAAGTCCCACTAACCTATTTCGCTGGGGCCTTGAATGTCCTTGAATGTTGCTTATATCGTCTGGCCTGAGTTTGAAAAGACGAGCATTCTGGAGGACTGTTGCCGAGAAGCACGCGCACATTCTAGAAACCAATAATAGTTTGTTTTCGATAGCCAAAGGCCTTGGACGTGAAGTCAGCCTCTATCTACGACGTTATTGATGTTTTTGTAACCGGAAAATTTCAAAATTTGCAGGCAGCCTACAAATTTCTATTCCCTTTAGTCGTCTCTTGCCAGAAGCAGAGAGACTTTCAGTGTATTCTTAAGCTCAACCCACATGGCAGAGAGCTATACTCATAACGATTAACATATCATACAATCGTTCGAATGCTCGGTTAGAAGCACTTAGTGCTTAGTGGAGTGCTCTAAGGAGTTCGTTGTTTGGAAGCTACAGCTGTGATAGAGGATGCACAAGTAACAAGCACACGGCAGAACGCCATACCATTAAGGTGGTGAATACAATCAAATGGGGTGTCAAGCTCTATCAGCTACATACGCAGCTCAAGTGTCAAGTAAGTCAGACGCTTCAAAGGAAATTCTTTAAAGAATTTTCTAGAGCAAATTTTAACTCTGGGTAACAGTGTAGAGGGTTATTATGAAGAAATTACGAAAGGGAAAGAACAAAATTACGTATTTTCATGTTTCTTTTGATATACTGACGGTACTTTATCTTCAGTTGAAAAGTAAAGGAGCCCCAAACCCACAGTAACTACTAAACAATTTATGGGAATTTGCTCGGACGTGGAACAATTCCCAGTTGAGATGTCACTCCCAGAAGAGCCCTTTGATACGTTCTCAAATACTGGACCCGACATGTTTAACAACGTGATAAAGGCAAACAAGGTTGAAGAATGGAGGCAAGGCAAACGATTTGCGCATTTTCTCATGGAACGTGCGCTGTCTATACTGAACGAGGGTTGCCAAGCATCGTACGAATATCATGTCCCAATGCTAAGCTGATATAACAGCCAATAGATGCGTTGGACAGGGACCAGTTTTCTGGAAGAGGGAATCATATACTCGGAGTAAGTTTTCTACTCAACCAAAAAAATGGAATCTGTTATTACTAGTTTCGAAATCATAAGCAAACGGATATGCACTCTGCATTTTAGAACAGAATTAGGCACAGAGCCCGTCTTCAGACGATACATAAAATTACCAATGATAGCGGACTCCTAATTATTCAATTAGCGGTGCCACACGAAATGGTCGTTATAAGCACTGGTTTTCAGGGAGAGAAATCAAAAGCAAATGAGTGTCTCTCCAAAACGGAGCACATTTATTGAGCACCTGTTAACCGGACGTGGCCCCCTCTCAGCCTTGATCAAAGTCAGAACATATAGGGGACCAATATAGTCCCGGATCTCAATGTCGTCGGCATGGTGTCTTGAGTCCAATTCCTCTCTGACAACCAGGTGAGAGTAAACAATGAAGGGATGTACCTTGGTTGAATAGGAATGAGAAAAATTGTATGAAAATACTTTAATCGGGCAAAACAAACCGGAAACTGGCCGAGGTACAAAAATCCACTGACTGCGTATAGCAACGCAATCGGGAAAGCAAAACGGAACAATTTCAGGGAATTGAAGAAACTGCAGAAGCAGCCAGGCTATACGAAACTATAGCCAAAGACGGGGCAATATTTTCTGGGTCCTACCCCACGACCAAAGGCGACAACATTCTGCCTGTTACCCCAACGGCGAGTAAAAGGGGAAGAGAGGAAAACTGATAGCTAGCAAAAGAGGTGGGCAGTGGGAACTTTCAAATCACTGAAATTACCTAGAGTAGATGGCATCTACGCAGCATTAATTCAGAGAGGCATAGAAATCATCTTAGATTCTCTTCTAAAGGTTGGTAAGGGACAGTAAAGCCCTAGGATATATACCAAGTGTACAGAGGCGGGTAAAAGTGGTCTTTATTCCGAAAGCGGGGAAAAAGAGAATCATTTTCATCATAAATTTTTCAGATCAATTTACTTAACATCGTTCATACTCAAAACGAAGGAGAAAGTCATAGACAACTATATTAGAACCAACGTTCTAAAGCGTAATCCCCTACATCAGTGTCAACACGCTTACCAGGCAAGACGGTCAACCGAAACCGCTCTGTATCAGCTGACGGACGTATTACGGAATGCTACAGAAACAAAAGAAATAGCACTGTGTGCGTTTTTGGATATCAAAGGAGCATTCAACAACACATCACACACAGAGATGCAAGATGCCTTGATCCGCAACGAAGTGGAAAACACCCTGGCTTTCTGAATGGGCAAAATGTAAGAGAGTAGGCAAATAGAAGTGCCGACAGGTACAAATTCTTTTGTCATGAATACTACTCAAGGTTATCCACAGGGTGGGGTACTATCATGGCTTGTATGGAGACGAGCTAACAAATAGTGTAATACAGGTCCAGGGTTACGCTGGCGACATTGTTTCAATCTATAGGAGCAAATATGAGGATACCCTATGTCGTTACTAATACCTGGTACTGGGAGGCGGGGCTATGTATCAATCCAGCCAAAACCACCATAATACCATTTGCTAGGAACCGTAAGCTTGATCACCTGGGAGCCAAAAGGTTACATGACATGGAAGTCAAACGAGTAGCAGATGTCAAATATTTGGAAATTACCGTAGGCCAAAAACTACTCTAGAAGGTGAGGGGATAATTTGGGCAGAAAGAAATGAACTCAGCACACAAGTCAGGGTGTTACACAAACTCCGAAGACTAGCTTGCGTGTGTATTAGCGGGGCGATGAGGACATACCCAACGGCATCCCTAGAGGTTCCTCTGGGATTAACCCCTCTCCATCTGTACATGTAGATTCAAACAAAGAGGGCAATTGCTAGGATGGCCAGGAATATCAGTGAGGCTGGGAGTTACCTAAATTGAAAGAAGATTGGTAGTCTTTGTAGGCGGTACCCCGAATTATTGATACCAAGAGATAATATGATAATGAAGTTTCACTTCCATAAAAAGTTTGAAACACGAAAAACTAAGCTCGCACAACAAGGACTAGATACTCTGGATTCCAGGCCATGTTGGGTTGGACGCGAATGAGGCAGCGGCGACCTTATCAAGAAGGGAGTCGAGACGTGCCCCGGGCGCGCAATCGGGTTCATGACTATGACGTTAACAAATTAAGAGGACTGACCGAGGAAACTAAACTAGGCGAGCCTACCACCAATGTTGCAGTCCAGGGTGCTTATGGTGTGATTCAAACCCAAGGGCAAAAAGGACTGTTTAAATCTCACGAAGAAGAAACTCCAAATCAGAGTGGGAATTCTCACTGGTCACTGCCGACTAAATTATCATCTAGGGAAGGAAGGGATATCTACGGACACTGCTTAAACGTTCTGTCTGGAGTGTGTCGTAACCTTTATATACGTCCTGGGACAATATCCGGCAATTGAGAGCATACTTAATACCAGATGAGAATTTGAAAGATTTGGACGTAGAGAATATACTAAAATTCCCAACGATTATAGGCTTGTTTGACATACTATAGTTAATAAGTACACAATAACCAGTAAAAGGGGGCAATAGTTCTTTAAAGACACAGTGCGACTTCGCTTAACAGGGAAATAAAGCCAATGAAGTCACCTACAACAAAGTTTTCCGTAAAACCTATAAGAAAGAAATGGACGCCGCAATAACCGTTATTAAATGTCTTAGAGATCAAACATCGACAAATAATTTGCACAATCACTTGAAGAACGTTATAATGGGAATGTTTGTCCCAGGGATGAAAAAGACGTAACGACTGGTTTGATGATGATTTTAAGCCAGCAACGGAGCAGAGAAATGCAGCAATCTCATAGGACGCGAGCATGCGTAGATACTCATCACGAATATTGTCGGTTGTAGGGCAGGCAGAACAAGTCCGGAAACCGAAAACTGAACGCTCCAGGTATGAAACGTTTTGTGTGTTTCTTTTATAAAAACGTTTGAGCTCACATTTGTCCCATTAGCACCTAGCACGTAATATATACATATGTTATGTGAGAATATCCACTTTCGCATGATACTGACATTCAAAGTTTTGAACTTGCACAGAAGCGACAAATTTGACCTATTATAACTTTGTTGGTAGTAACTCGATTTCCACTAAACTTGCGGTTCTTGGTGGTCTATATTATTGCCTATATTGCAAGAAAATTTCCTGACTCTAGGATGAACTTAACAGGGGTTTTGCAGACAATTACTGAAAATTGTAATAGTATTATTTACTTTATTTGAATAGATATCGGTATAGAAGTTATTTAGGAAAAATCTTAAAAATAGAGTCTTAGAGAATCAAAAGATCAGTGAATTCGAGAAGTGTGGCGAAACTAAACCAGGGCCGCAAGTTTTGTCTTCTTCATCTTTGGCTTTTATCTGGTTCAGAAAGAGGATCGACTCCTCATAATCCGTTGTGCCATTTTCTTCGATCAAACGCCTGATCCGGATGGAGTCGCGAGGCTTACAAATCATCATCCAGCGTATCAAATCATCGTTGTTTCGGCCGTCCTTTTGGTTGTCTCCGATCGACTTTGATATTCAGACTAATCTTTCAAAATAAGTTCTTGTCAGCGTGAATAACATGTCCATTCAATCTAAGATGCCTTTCTCGCAATTCTTCCACGATTGGTGCATCTTCATTATCACGAGACGCCGTTGTTTGTCTTTTCTAGTTAACCAACACTATAGATGGCGGCAGGCCAGACGACACTGCAGTAAATGTAACACATCGATTACAAAGGCTTGATATTGCAGTTCACCATTGGCTACTCGCATTAATTGCTCGGTCCTGGGCGAATTTGGTGTCTCGACTTAATTAATAAAATTGGCTAGGATCACCCTGAACAATGTGAGTGAGATTGACTAAAAACAGCAGGATTGCTATCGAAACAACGGTTTAAGACAAGAAGACGCTCTACGATCCACGCTTTTTAAGCTGGCCTTGGAAATAGTGATCTGGCACGGCATTATCTTCTACCCAAATCTGAAGTCGATCCAGTCCGGAAAAACATGACATACCTTGCCTCAGATGAAGCGATCGATGGATGGATGGAGACAGCTGTAAGGAAGAGTAAATCGTGGATTTCCTCCTAAAACCGGGATGTTTAGAATTTTTTATTAAGGCACTACTAGATCGGACATCGGTTCTTTCGCTGTTGATGACGATGGAAGGAGTAGGAATAAAATTCAAAAAGGTACGTAATGGATATTTGAATGACCATATCATGTCTTTATTAAATTTTGTTGGTGTGAACAATTTCGTTGTTTAGCTGGGAAGCTTTCATTATGAGTATGGTTTAAAATTGTGGATTTCCAATATAGGGGCAGTAAACTCATAGTTTCCATCAAAATACAAATGATAACGGACTGCGGATTATTCAATTAGCGGTGTCGCAGGAAATGGTTGTTGAAAGTACCTGGTTTGCGCGGAAAGCGGTCCACAAACATACGTGGGCCTCTCCAGACGGGACAACTTTTAACCAAATTGACCAGGTGCTGGTCGAACGCCACCACCTTTCAGCCTTAATGAATATCAACACATAGGGAGGCAAATATAGACTCGGATCACTATCTCGTTGGCATGGTGCTCCGAGCTCGAATAACAATACCACCAAGAATCCCCGCTGACAATCAAGTGAGAGTCAACAGTGAAGCCATCCACAACGGCCACACACATGCATTGCCCCAGCAGCAAGAACAGTTGAAACGATTGGTTTAACGATGCATGTAAGCTAGCAATGGAACGGAAGAATCCTGAATACCGAGTAGTGTTGCATTCGCAAAGGACGTGGGCACGTGAGGAGACTTATCACGAACTCCGCCGAGCAAAGAAGTCACTTCACAGACGGAAAAAGGAAGCCTGGGAGAACAACAAGTCTGTGAACTAGAAAAATTCAGGGAGCAACCGCACCAGGCGCGCAAGTTTTACCAAAAAGTCAGCAGGATGAAGCCTTACACACCTCGATGTTCATCCTGCCGAGACAAAGAGGGAAATCTGATTTCTGACAGTATGTGCATATTGGAGCGACGGGTTGAGTACTTTGATGAACTACTGAACAACCAGGACATCGGCGAGTTGAAGGTCCCACGAACTGAAGACGATGGACAAACACTGCCACCACCAAGCATAGAAGAAACAGTCCATGCAATTCATCGGCTTAAAAATCATAAGTCGCCAGGAGCCGATGGAATTACAACCGAATTGATTAAATATGGAGACGACAAATTACACCAAGTGGTTCATCAACTTGTGCTCAAGGTGTGGGACAGCGAATCAATGCCTGACGGCTGGCAATGAAGCACTATCTGTCTCATACATAAGAAGGGAGATATCACACAGTGCAATTATAGAGGTATCACGTTGCTGGGTACCATCTATAAGATATTCTCCATTATCTTGCTAGGCCGGATAGCCCCATACGCCCAGAACAGCATTGGCTCATACCAAAGAGGCTTCACTCCAGGCAAATCAGCAACAGATCAGATTTTCTCTCTGCGGCAACTGTTGGAATGTGGACATCAGTCGAATATCACAACCGATAACAGGTATAACGTTGAAATCCGCGTGCGGTTGTTGGTAGCCAACAGAGTCTATTTCAATTTACAAAAAGTGTTCCGCTCGAAACATCTCACAGGGTTAACGCTCTTACTGTACTTATGTATTCCTCGGTGACTTGGGTTCTTAGCAAAAAGAATCCTCCGAAGAATTTTTGGCCCCGATGGACGATTCCGTAGCCTACATAACGATGAAATCTATGAGCGATACCATGACCATTAGGTTGTGGATAAAATTCGGCTCAATAGGTTACGGTGGGTGGGTCAATTAATCAGTATGGATGAGGATGATCCAGCCCGGAAAGTCTATAAGGTCAATATCTATGGTAGAAAAAGAAGACGAGACAGACCCTGCCTGGGATGGAGGGATGGCTTAGATCAGGACACCAGACAGCCTTTAGGAATATCGAATTGGTGAACCTCAGCGCAAAAGCGGGATGTCTGGTGTTCCTTATTAAGGCACGCCTAGACCGGATACCGGTTGCTGTACCGTTGACGATGATGGAGATAATGAACTCATTGAAGTGCTAATTTCGTTAAGTTAAATACATAATTAAATAGATATTTTTAAAGGTTTATCATTTGCAAACTATACGCGGCCTGAAGTGATTACATATTGATGAAATCATCAAACCAATCACGCCAATAACCCCCAATTTACTTTAAAGATACTGTACAAATCCTTTTGCCAGTCTCTGTAAAATGAGAACCTACAATTGTACTTCGTATACATACGTTGCTCGCATTATTCAGCTTCACTAACTATATCACGACTGTTACGAAAAGCATGATTAAATCAACCTTACACTGAATGCTACATATTGGGTTCCGAAGGAGCCGGGCCACATTGGAGCGTATTGCGGGGCGGGAAGCAGAAAGTAGTTTTGCGGTTGGAACCACACGTAAAACTTTTCGTTGCAAAGGAATTTCCTCACAAATCTAATTTCAGTCGGTGCCTTTGCTATTCCAGCCCGAAACCGAAAAATAGAAGTTTTTAGTCATTAGTTTCAGATACCACTAATCTTCTTAGCTGGTCTCGCAGTAAATGTCCGAATTCAGAAAATACAATTTGAGATGCTCTTATGGTTGGCGTGGTTCCGGCTCCAGCTTCAGGACCGGCTCCTGCTAAGCTTCATTGAAGTCAGCTTTGGAATATTAAAGTGAAATTATTGAATCTATTCATGAAAGGATGAATTACAGGGAAGATATTAAATGCTAAATGCTTTAAGAGTTATTGTAGTTCAGTCCGGAATACTGGAAAGGATTTAATATAAAAACTATAGAATTAACCGTGTGTGGCGAATAAAGTTTGTAGAACTGATAATGATCCAAGTAACATTTGAACGCTTGTAGGCTTGCTCTACCTTCTGCCATTAATTATAAAGTCAGAATAGTTTGGTTAAGTCTTAACGCCACAGTACTATGGAAGGAGGGACACTTTTCTGTCCCTGAAGAAACGTTCAGACTTCATCAATGTATGTAATATTATCTTTACTCGGGGTTTCCACTTTCTCCACGTTATGAGCCCGCAGTCGGTAAATCCCACGCTAGTTCAATTGAACATGAGCACCTGCCATTGAGTTACGACCGTTCAGACGTGCTGGTTAATTGTTTACCTAATTAACCTAATAACTCTCACAAACCGCCGGCTCCCTGAAGGCGTTGGGCAAATACTGTCATGCAGTATGGGTAGGCTCCGTATCTTCATTCAGGAAAAAATATCTGCATGCACGAACGGAAAGATATGAACACGGTATCAGCGAGCGCTACAATCACAATACTCGAATATGCTGGCTCTATGGCTGAGCAATTGGATTAGGTAGACCGCAAATTATGCGGTTTGGAAGAGCAAACGCTCCTTTCGCCAGAAATTGTGCTCGGCAAAGACATTCCATTTGTTCATGGATGGCGAGCTAACTGGATGCGGTCTGTTGCGGTAATGTCCTCGGGCTTTCAGTCGAGCCGCCTCCATTTGAATTCGTGTTTGCTTTCTAGATTGCAGATTGTTTCTCGATACCACCCGTGAACTAGTCGACCATGGCGATAGTTTATCATTAGGGCTGCAAGTGTTATTTCACAAATTATGTTAATTGACACTTTAATCGCGTTAGAGGGTATGTATGCTTGCCAGCAGCATGCGAAATGATTTAGGCTCCATCGAATACTATATGAGCAGTTTTAACTGAGGTAACCTCATGGTATCCCGAACTTTCAGTTTCCTTCGTTCACAAGGACCAGAATGAAGCTAGTTTGTTGCTGAGTTCCCAATAAAGTAAAATATCCACTTTCTGCAGGAGTAAAACCTCGGAATACTGCTGACTTGGAATCTTCTGAAAAGCTTGGATTTAAATAAATTTAAGTGCAAAATAGACCAACTAATCCTGAAATCAAGTACACTCTAAATTCGATGGTTGCATGTTTAATTTATGAATTTTGGAATTATCATTCAAGAATCAATTGATTATCAATGTGTCCAACAACAACGCTGAAAGCAATTAACAAAGAATCAAATAATGTATTGGAAAAAAATCATTGGAAATGGAAAAGAATATAAAGGAAACCATATGTTTCGTTTAAAATGTCGAAAACCAAGATAATATACATTCAATAGCTGAACTGTTTAACCTTCTTGAAGACTAAAAATAATAACCTCTATCAACCTTATCCATGTTGACGTCTGTTTTTTTTTGGAAGCTTTGTAATGACTTTCCAGACGGGATCATACGACCATCCTGAGCAGGTGTGGACGATTTAGAGGGGAGAGCCACCCCAACACCTAAAAGAAATTGACCAAGTTGACCGTAAAGGTCTGCCAGCAAATACTGAAGCTCTATCGAAATGCGACACGTGCTTGCACGCCTCTGCACTGTGGTGTCGTGTCACCCGAGCACTTGGACGGAGCTTCAGTATTTGCGGGCAAATCTTCGCGGTCAACTTAGCCAATTTCTCTTAGGTTTTGGGATGGCTCTGTCCTCTAGATCATCCTCAGCCACTCAGGATAGTCGAATGATCACCCACAAGTCGAAAAAGTCATAACAAATGGCGCCCAACGTGGGGCTCGACATTTTCTACGTTTCGACTACTTGAACCAGTGGAAGATAGCCTGTTTCGGTATACAACTTCGTTTTGTTGTGTGGATAGAGGATCAATAGATTCTAACACTGTTCCCGGCTAGGCTCCACATATACTTACCTAGTTTTAGATTTCACGGCTTTTCCCTCCGTAAGCAAGAGTCCCTTCGCTTTAATTTACTTTCCCACCTTGTGGAGTAGAGTTTCCTTCCCCATCCTTTTTAGACTACCACCAGAGTTAGTCGTTTGTTGTGTTTGTCCTGTTGTCCTGGGCACTTAACGTCTTGTAGGTGAGGGGCGGCTATATGCTGAAAGGTATTACTGTCCAGTGTCCTTCCCTAACTCTGTGTCAAACGACTATCCCTTCATTCCAGATTCTAGGAAAACTTAATACTATTTCTTTTTCCTAGGGATGATGTGGCGGGTGAGATAACTCATTGATGGATTACAGAGGTAGTCAGCTATGTGCTGCACCGTTCCGTCTTTAATGATTCATCCTCACTTTGGGGGAGCAACTCGATTATTGTTTCTTCTATAATAATCATTGTGAGCAGCAGTTATCCTGCACCCATATGCCATATGTTGGGATGGCATTCTGACCATCTGAAAGTTTTGTGGGTGGCGTTATAAATGTAACTAAACACTTAGAGAGGGTGGATTCATCAAGTTTACTTTTTTCTTGCTTTCTTGAATTGGTAATTTTGAATTGGTGGTCAAAGGGTAGTATAGGTCCCAGGGCGAAACGTGGATTGGTACCCACGATGGAGCATAAAACCTGGGAAATGCCTGCTGAACCAACACCAACAGCTCTACTACCAAACCCTATCTCCACCTCCACATGGTGACCGCTGGGAGCTCTTTCTTTTCGTTAAGAAAAGAAGGAAAGAAAAGACGGAGAAGGATGAAGGCGAGTCTCCCGCGCCTAAAACCGGGACAAATTGTACCAACTGGTCCTCCAGGTTGAGGGTTGGGTAGGGCTGACAACCCTACACGAAAAACAACTTGTTACGAAGTCACAACAGGAGCCTCGGACAGGACGGATTTTAAAACGACGGACCCGGTAACGAACACGGAATAACGATTTGCGCATTTTCTCATGGAACGTCCGCTCCCTGTACAGAGATGAAGCTGACGAGCAGCTAGCCGATACTCTGTCCCAATATAGGGCTGATATAATAGCGTTGCAACAGATGCGATGGAGAAGAGCCACTGCACCATATATTATAGCGGTCATCCAGTAAACCATGTGCTCGGAGTAGGTTTCTTAGTCAGCCAAAAAATGAAACCTACTGTTATCGGCTTTGAAAACATAAGCGAACGGCTATGCACTCTGCGCTTGCGAGGCAAGTTTAGAAATATAAGCCTCATAAACGTTCACTCCCCTACAGAGGAGACTGCAGAGTCGGAGAAGGAAGGATACCTTCTACGAGGCAGTAGAACGAACCCTCGAAGCCTGTCCCAGATATGATATCAAAATCATACTTGGGGATTTTAACAGCCAAGTAGGGAAGGAGCCCGTATTCAGGCGATACGTTGGCTCCCATAGCTTACACGAAAAAACAAATGATAACGGACTGCGGACTATTCAATTAGCAGGGTCACACGAAATGGTTGTTGGAAGTACCTGGTTTGCGCGGAAAGCGGTCCACAAACATACGTGGGCCTCTCCAGACGTGTTGATCGAACGCCGCAACCTCCCAGCTTTGATGAATGTCAGAACATATAGGGGGGCCAATATAGACTCGGATCGCTATCTCGTTGGCATGGTGCTCCGAGCTCGAATAACAATACCACCTAGAATCCCCTCTGACAATCAGTTGAGAGTGAACACTGAAGCCATCCACAACACAACCCTCCGCGACACCTATAAGAGGGAAATGGATGCCGCAATAACCGCAGTCAACAGAGGACCTGGAGATGAAGCATCAACAAATGATCTTCACAATCACCTGAAGAACGTTATCATGGATTCGGCCACAAGCATACTTGGCCCCAGCCGCAAAAGTAGTCGGAACAGCTGGTTTGACGATGAATGTAAACTAAAAACGGAACGGAAGAATGCCGCATACCGAGTGATGTTGCATTCTCAAAGAACGCGGGCATGCGCAGAGACTTATCACGAACTCCGTCGAGCGGAGAAGCGACTTCACAGACGGAAAAAGGAAGCCTGGGAGAACCAACAAGTCTGTGAACTAGAAAAGTACAGGGAGCAACCGCACCAGCCGCGGAAGTTTTACCAACAAGTCAGCAGGATGAAACCTTATACACCTCGATGCTCATCCTGCCGAGACAAAGAGGTAAATTTGATTTCCGACAGAATGGGCATATTAGAGCGATGGGTTGAGTACTTTGATGAGCTACTGAACAACCACAACATCGGCGAGTTGGAGGTCCCGCCAACCGAAGACGACGGACAAATACTGCCACCACCAAGTTTAGGAGAAACAGTCCGTGCAATTCATCGGCTAAAAAATCATAAGTCGCCAGGAGCCGATGGAATTACAGCCGAATTGGTTAAATATGGAAGCGACCAGTTACACCAAGTGGTTCATCAACTTGTGCTCAAGGTATGGGACAGCGAATCAATGCCTGACGATTGGCAATGAGGCATTATTTGTCTCATACATAAAAAGGGAGATATCACACAGTGCAGCAATTATAGGGGTATCACGTTGCTGGGTACCATCTATAAGATATTCTCCACTATCTTCCTAGGCTGAATAGCCCCATACGCTCAGAACATCATTGGCCCATACCAGAGGCTTCACTCCAGGCAAATCAACAACAGATCAGATTTTCTCTCTGCGGCAAGCGATGGAAAAACTGTTGGAATATGGACAACAGTTGCACCATCTGTTCATCGACTTTAAAGCTGCCTATGGTAACATAGCCAGGGTAAAACTATACACGGCCATGAGAGAATTCGGTATCCCGATGAAATTAATAAGACTGACTAGGCTGACCCTGACCAATGTACGAGGCCAGATAAAAGCAGCAGAATCACTCTCAAGACCATTCGACGTCAACAACGATCTACGACAAGGGGATGCGCTATCATGCGTCCTCTTTAACCTGGGCCTCGAGAAAGTGATCCGTGATGCCGAGGTAAATGCAATCCTCTTCAAGTCCACCCAACTACTGGCTTATGCTGACGATATCGACATCATGGGAAGAACCACCCGAGATGTACAAACTGCCTTCATCCAGATCGAGCAGGCGGCGATGGAGGCGAGATCCGGGGCCGCAAATCAATGAAGGCAAGACAAAGTATATGTTGGCAACGTCAGCACCAAAACCCAACCAACTAGCAACATCAAACCGCACTGGTCAAACAGGAAGCCTAGGGATAGGAGAATACAACTTTGAGACCGTTGACAATTTCTCCTATCTAGGGTCGAAAATCACAACCGATAACAACTAGGATGATGAAATCCGCGCACGGTTGTTGTCAGCCAACAGAGCCTATTTCAGCTTACAGAGACTGTTCCGCCCGAAACGTCTCACCATAGGGTCAAAGCTCTTACTGTACAAGACTATGATCTTGCCAGTCCTCATGTATTCCTCGGAAACTTGGGTTCTTAGTAAGAAAAATTGCGAACTCTTGGCCGCGTTCGAGAGAAGAATCCTCCGAAGAATTTTTGGCCCCTACATGAGGATGGACGATTGCGTAGCCTACACAATGACGAAATCTGTTAGCGATACCATGACCGTCCGGTTGTGGATAAAATCCGGCTCAATAGGTTACGGTGGGGGGGTCACCTAATCCGTATGGATGAGGATGATCCCACCCGGAAAGTCTATAAGGGCAATATCTATGATAGAAAAAGAAGACGAGGCAGACCCTGCCTAAGATGGAGCGATGGTGTGGGTCAGGACGCCAGACAGCTTTTATGGATATCGAATTGGTGGACCTCGGCGCAAAACCGGGATGTCTGGAGTTCCTTATTAAGGCAGGCCTAGACCGGATACCGGTTGTTGCGCCGTTGATGATGATGATGATGAATTGGTAATAGTTCCTTTGCTTTCTGATTTAGTTTTGATAGAGTTGTAAGGTTTTCCATCCCTTGAAGTGACTTTCCAAACTGATTAGTTTGATGTTATTTGTTTTCTCGTTTTTTCCCTCATATACTAGCGTGTCTAATTCTTAATTAAAAATGTCCGAGAACGAACGTGACCCTGTATCGAATGGATACGAACAAGGAGCAGGGGCCTGGGCGAAGACCCATCATTTTTTAAGGAGTGATTGCCTCTGTTCCTTGGATGAGTCTAAAAATGTTTACGATCAGACGCGAAAAGAACCGTAAAGCGGCAGATTCTGTTATCGGGTTTAGAAGGTGTTTTGCTCCCTTTTAAAGGCAAATTATATTATTAACTTGACTTGTCTCAGTCCATCCCCTCCTGGGTGAGTCGTTTTGTGCCCTTTAGAGTAACTGTCGCAAATTTACGCCAAACTAGTTGATTTGAAATTCTTTCGCTCGGGAATTCCGCCACAAAATTATCGTTTCTTCGAGCGCAGTCAGCGGAAACTGGTTGATGATTTATATGCAAATGAGTTAGATCAAAAATTTACCACAAAGCCTGAGCAGTATCCGATTATGCCCAATACAAATCGGAATTACTTATCAACTTCTTACTTGAGGAAGGAAAAGGCGATCCATCCTTCGCACTTTTGTGATTGTTTACTCAGGTCCGGAGATTTACGGCTTCACGCGTACGGTCAACCCGTGGTTTTTTTTCATTGGAAGGTTTTGTGATTGTCTTATGCGAGAATCTGTGGGTACATTACTGTCGTATTTGATTGCAGTTATAAGTTTAATCATGAGCTAATTTTCAAAATTCATTTTCACAACAAATTTCCAGAGCCTTTCAACAAATGTGGAGTCGATCTGCAGTTCATATGAAACTAGTTAGCACCTCACGATGCTCGGAACCCTCAATTCATTAGTAGATAAGGACATTATCGAAACCTATACTTTAATAACGGAATAAATTTTCTAGGGTCTTGGAATCAGTGTAATATATTCCAAAGTCACTAACAAAGAGATTGTAGCAAAGAGGGCGTCCACTTGAATTTCGCCAATAGCATCGCATTTTGGTCATCTCTGGAAGATACCTCTGAAATCCACTAACGATCTGTTAACCAAGCTCAACCGGCTCCTTAAAATTCTACTAGCATTCATGTCGGCTAATCCCAGGAGTGTACAAAGACCAGGTCACTTTCTGATTCTAGAGGGTCTAATGGTTCATTTAGATCAAAGGCAATGAATTTCAATTTAGAAATAAACGGAAAATGAATAAAATAAACGTGAAGTCAGGCTTAATGGCTATCATTTAGGGCGATACTTCATCTGCCATTAATAGAGGAAATTATCAGTATGTATATATATGCAACAACGAAGTGAAGAAGGTAGATCATGATTGAGAACGAACTACAGAATCTTATATCTTCATCGGAACCAGCAGAAATCAGTGAAGATTAGAAAAAAATAATAATAAAACCAACCAACCAGGAAAGAAAAGAAAACCAAGTTTGAAACCGGAAGCTCTGTCCTTCAGGTATGAGGATTTTTCATATAAGAATATTTGGGTAGACGATGGTTGCATTTCTACATAACTCGTCGTATGTATATGCTGAATGTAGTTACCTAATATTTGTTGAATGTGACACACTCTGCTGACCACAGCAGGCATGGCGAGTGCGTTGCACTCGAAATCCGATACCGAACGAAATCCGGGGAATTTCAATGCGACGTGTCGAAAGAGGATCAGCTTTTACGGATATCGAATTGATGGACTTCGGCGCAAGAGCGGGATGTCGTGAATTCTTTGTTAAGGCAGGCCAAGGCCTGTTATCGGCTGTTATGCCGCTAATGATGACGGTGATGGCATATGATGGCGCAACATATCGCGTACTGTATCGAAGTAAAATCCCAGAGGATTTTGAGCTCCAATGTGGAATCCACCATTTATATTACTTCATATTGTTGTCGATGAAGTTCTTCTTGCTGGCTAATCAGGAGGACGTGGAGGAGTTTAATGGACGGTGACATCTGACCTCAAACACCTCGACTAAGCTCTAGATCTAGCGGGTAGAATTGAGTTTCATTCAATACCAAGGTCATGTTGAGACTGTTCTATGATAATGCTGTTTCTGTGCTATTGCATGGAAAATAACCCAATGTGGCAATTCAAAACTCCAAGCTTTCATCAACACTTGTTTGCTTAACATCGGAGTACGCTCGCCTGCTACTATTACAAATGAAGAGCTTTACCTGAAAGCCGAAGACGCAGGATACGTAATGCAGAGGAACCTATTTTCCCAAGGTGGCCGACGGGTTGGTGCACTAGGCGCAAAACAATAGAGAAAAGGTGCACGCGTCCTTGGATGTCGTGGGAGGGCAGGAGCGAACATTTCAGGTAACCACGAGCGGTGGCAGGTAGGTGTACTTCACGCGCTATTCTCCACCAAATGGTAAATGACAACCATATTTATATACATATAGCCAAAAAGACCACCGAACTTTCTTCTCGCCCCACCGTTCCAAGCGATGGTCCAAGTATGTGCAGCCATGCAAAAATGTATTACTACATGGGTCACGGCTGTAGCGACACGTATGTGTTAAACCGAAAACAATGCGAATCTGGAGTAAAGCCCACTAGGCCAGACTGTTGACGGACTCTTCAGACTATAGCATAGGTTGCAAGGATGATGACCTTTTGAGCCTCCATTTTTAGTTCGCCCCCAGATCGAGCGTTTTCAGCGCTTTATGTAAATTTTGCGGGGCTAACCCCATCGTTGAAATTCCGACTGGGATGTTTTCGACCTTTTGTAGTCTTCAAGTCTGCTTCATGTTGTGGTGCCGTGCTATAAATCCGAATTTTTTCCTGTTATTCCGCTCCAACGAAACGGGTGAATCTACTATAAAGCACGCTCGTTCTTCCTTGAGAAACAGAACTAGATCGGGTCGATTGTGATTAACAATGTGATTAGCCGAAATAGTGTGAACCTGCAGTAGTTTGATCCGATCGTTTTGTAAGATTCTCTCCGAAGTACAGTTACAATAAGGATAAGAGCTAGTTATGCTTCAACGCAAGGTTTTGATGATTGCATATGACGGCTGGTATACGCAGCACTGCTCAACATCCTGCATGCCGATGTTATGTGCTGAAGGGTTTCCTCTTCACAGTGGCATAACCTAGAACAGGATGTGGTGACTGAAGAGATCTAAAGCTTATACATTTATAACTGGTTTTATTAAACATATCAAACCTTTGCAGCATAGGTGCCCTGTTTACCGGATTTCTTTTTTAATATTTTTCCTTTTTCGGTTGAATACTTTTTACCTCATTGTTACACATTTCCACACAAACATATATATAACTACATAAATCATATATGTTGATAGCAGATTGGTACCAACGAAAACACGCAGGCGAGGTGCCCTAATCATCATCATCATCTATTAAACCGTATTTTATCCACAAACTGGTGGTTATGGTACCACTCATAGATTTCATCCTTATGTAGGCTACGGAATCGTCTATCCTCATGAAGGGGGCCAAAAATTCTTCGGAGGATTCTTCTCTCTAACGCGGTCAGGAGTTCGCAATTTTTCTTGCGAAGAACCCAAATCTCCGAAGAATATATGAGGATTGGCAAGATCATTGTCTTATACAGTAGAAGCTTCGATCCTATGGTGAGACGTTTCGAGCGAAATAGTTTTTGTAAATTGAAATAGGCTCTGCTGGTAGCTAACTACCGTGTGCAGATTTCATCGTCATAGCTGTTGCTGGTTGTGATTTTCGACCCTAGATAGGAGAAATTATCAACGGTTTCAAAGTTGTAGTCTCGTATCTTTATTGTTTTCGTTTGGTCAGTGCGATTTGATGTTGTTGGTTCTCTGGTTTTTGGCGCTGACGTTGCCACTATATATTTCGTCTTGCCTTCATTATGGATGAAGGCAGTTTGTACATCTCGGGTCGTTCTTCCCATGATGTCGATATCGTCAGCATAGGCCAATAGTTGGGTGGACTTAAAGAGGATCGTACCTCTTGCAGTTACCTCGGCATCACGGATCACTTTCTCGAGGGCCAGGTTAAAGAGGACGCATGATAGGGCATCCCCTCGTCGTAGACCGTTGTTGATGTCGAATGATTTTGACAGTGATTCTGCTGCTTATACCTGCCCTCGCATATTGGTCAAGGTCAGCCTAGTCAGTCTTATCAATTTCGTCGGGATATCGAATTGTCTCATGATCGTGTACAGTTTTAACCTAGCTACTATAGGCGACTTTGAAGTCGATGAAAAGATGGTGCAAGTGATGACCAAATTCCAGCAGTCTTTCCATTACTTGTCGCAGAGATAAAATCTGATCTGATTTGTCTGGAACGAAGCCTCTTTGGTATGGGCTAATGATATTCTGGACGTATGGGGCTATGCGGCCTAACAAGATAGCGGAGAATACCTTATAGATGGTACTCAACAACGTGATATCTCTATTATTGCTGCACTGGGTGATATCCCCGTTTTGTGTATGGGACAGATAATCCCCCGTTCCAGTCTTCTGGAAATGAATAGCTGTCCCACACCTTGAGCATCAATTGATGGATGGTTTGGTGTAATTGGTCGCCTCCATATTTAACCAATTCGGCTGCAATTTCATCGGATCCTGGCGTATTTGTCCATTTTCTTCAGTTGGTGGGACGATAACAAAGCTCCGGGAATAGATGAACCTTATGCTTACCATGAAATCCAGACCGGACATGTTCGCTGAGTTGTTCGAAGTGTGCATGTCCGAGGGGATATTTCCTGCATCATAGAAGCGACAGAAGTTAGTACTACTTTCTAAGGCTGGTGAACCTGGTGTGCCAACCGCTTAAAGACCTATTCGACTTTTGAATACTGTGGGGAAAATGCTAGAACGAGTAATCTTCAATAGGTTATGCCCGGTTGTTAAGAGGCAGGGAGGCCCCTCAGATCGACAGTGTGGGTTCCCTAAAGCCGGATCAACCACTGATGCCATCAAAGTGGTTACTGGCTTGGCCAAAGATGTAATCCACACAAAGGATAGTACCAGCAAATACTGCGTGGTGGTGATCCTGGATGTGAGAAATGCTTTCAGTTCGGCCAACTAGAAGCTAATGCGGGAATCTTTGGCGAAGATAGGTACTCCCGCCTATCTTGCAGCTGTTGTCAACAACTCAGGCTTTGGTATGACACTGATGACGGACCCCAGGAGTACGTTGTCTCTGCGGGTGTTCCACAGGGCTCCGTACCAGATCCACTGCTGTACAACATCATGTACAACGATGTACTTGATCTTCCCCTTCCGGGGAAGCCACGTTGATGGGTTATATCGCGCTGGTTGTATTCGCAAAGGATCTCAAAGATGTTGAATTAAACCGATGTGAAGCCATCAGTGCTGTTAGCAGTTAGCTAGAGAGTTCTGGTCGGTCACTGGCGGAAGAAAAACCGGAATCGGTCCTCATCACCAAACGCCGTAAAAAAAATTATGCCTGTATTCAAATTTTGAATCATATCATCGCTTCTAAGCCTGTCATCGCTGCTGAGCCTTCCATCAAATAGCATCAAGCAATACGTGCAGTATGCTTATGACAAAGCATGCACCACAAGTGTGGCCCTATCTCCTCTTTATCACAGATGAAGAAAGCCGAAAGGGAAAGATCCCTAAATAGCTGGATAGAGCATTGGGAATGCTAGTGAAAGAGTCAGTGGACACGCAGGCTCATCCCTGCCATCAAGGAGTGGTTGGAAAGATAGCACGGTGAGATTAATTATAATTTTACCCAGTTTCTCACGGGCATGGAGGATACCGTCAATACCTGTTTAGGTTTAAACTAGATACCTCTCCCATTTGTCCAAATTGCAATGAACTCTCAGAAGACCCAAGGCATGTATTCTTCCACTATCCAAGATTTGCGGAAGACAGGAAGGAGCTAGAGGAGACTCTAGGAGAGATGCACGTACCAGAATATCTGGTGCGAAGAATGCTAAAAATTGTTGGCCCCCTACATGAGGATGGACAATTCCGTAGCCTACACCATGACGAAATCTATGAGCGATACCATGACCGTCCGGTGGTGGATAAAATCCGGCTCAGTAGGTTACGGTTTTTTTTTTTTTTTTTTGGGTAGGGTAGGTGAATGCATTTACGCACACAGTGTTGGACTCCCGATTCGGTACATCGTCGGACTACCAACTAAACACCTCCCCATCGTCAGAGAGCTAGCCTGGAACCGTTTGTCACATTACTTCGGGCCAGCCCCCGATCTCTCCCGCCTTGCGGAGCCTTCAAATCAGGGAATTCCTTTCACCAACGGGAGGGGAGAGGAGGAAGGGAACTGTCAGTTCAAGGAACTCCCTGCCATCCGGCTCCTCCACCGGTCGAGTTCTATCTTCTTAGCAACGAGAAGGGCCCGAACGTAATGGGCAACACGGTTCCAGCTGTCAGCACTCCTCAGCATCTCTTCCACAATGTTGTCTGGAGAGAGATCCCCTGTGTTTAAATAGAGCTGCTGACGAACCCCATCCCACCTTCCACAAGAAAAAAAAGTGTGGTGGGCATCGTCCACAACTCCATTGCAAAACACACAGTCCGGAGAATGCGCCTTTCCAATCTTGTGCAGGTAAGACTGAAAACTTCCATGCCCACTTAAAAATTGGGTAAGGAAATAGTCAGTCTCACCATGCTTCCGATTCAGCCACGCACCTAGGTTGCCGATGAGCCGCGCAGTCCATCTGCCTCTAGTTTCATTTTGCCAAGAGAGCTGCCACTCGTCTAGAGTGTGTTGCCGTTCTTCGCGAGCAACCACCTCCCTTGGCTCATCTCCCTTGCGCTTGTATATGGCCTGACGCTCCCTAGCAAGAAGGGCAACGGGGATAACTCCCGCGATCACCATCACGGCCGGTTCAGAGACTGTGCGGTACGCAGACGCCACTCGTAAAGCTCCCCGTCTCTGTACTTGCGCGAGGCGTCTACGATATACCTCCTTGTTAAGAGCGCCAGCCCATACCTCTGCGCCGTAGAGCAGGGCAGACTGCGTTGAGCTCATCAGGAGACGTCGCCTACTAGACGTAGGACCCCCAATGTTTGCCATTAGCCTACTTAACGCCGAAACTCCAACCGCAGCCTTGTTCGCTGGCTTGGATTTGCTCAGAAAAGCTCATCTTTGAGTCAAGAGTCAACCCGAGGTACTTTACCGCTGATTTTGACTCGATTATCGACTCGCCGAACGATATGGGACACAGGGTCGGAATTCTCTTCTTAGTCAGGATGACTACTTCGGTTTTTTCCAGTGCAAGGTTGAAACCATGAGTAGTCATCCATCCGCTTACCCGTCGCATCAATATGCCGAGTCTGCTTTGCGCCTGTTCGACAGTGCGTCCAGCAACAAGCGCTGCGACATCATCTGCGTAGCCGACCAGGCGCGATTCTTCTGGCATGTCGAGTTTAAGCAGACTGTCATAGGTAGCGTTCCAGAGGTCCGGCCCTAGGATGGATCCCTGTGCTACCCCCGACGTGACCTCCATCCACCTTTGACCCTCTAGTGTTTCATAGAGCAGGGAGCGATTCCTCAGATAGTCCCTCAAAATCCGTAAGAGATAGTTCGGCACGTTGAAGGTATTGTCTAGTGTGCCTAGAATGTCTTTCCATCTTACGGAATTGAAGGCGTTTCTGACGTCAAGCGTTACGAGGAGCACCACCCGTCGAGTTCGGCGGCTATGTGCCTCTGCTCGTTGAACGGCGTCCACGACCTGCATGACAGCATCAATTGTCGATCTCCCTGCCCTAAAACCAAACTGCCGGGGAGATAAATCTCCGGCAGCGCGTATCGCTTCAGCGAGTCTACTTCTGATGAGCTTTTCGAGCACTTTCCCAGCAGTATCAAGCATACATAGCGGGCGGTATGAAGACGGCAGTTCGGGATCGCCTTTCCCTTTAGGGATCAGCGCAAGCCTCGCAACTTTCCAACGAGCAGGGAAAATGCCCTCTTTCAGGCAAGCGTTGAATGCACCGAGCAGTAGGCCTGGCCGGTGTTGGAATACCAGTTTGTACACCTCTGCTGGAATACCATCGGGTCCTGGCGCCTTCTTGTTTTTCATAGAGAGGACTGCCTGTTCCAACTCTTTTACAGAGAAAAGTGGACAGTCCTCTGCGCTCTCCGCGCCGACGTCACCATCCCATACGGGGTGTGCAGGGAAGAGTGCCCTCACAATGCGGTCCATCTGCTCGGCCTTAAGTGAACAGGGTTTCCGCAGAGCCCCGATTTTTCGGGTTACAAGTTTGTAACCGAGTCCCCACGGATCCCCGTTCACCTTGTCGATCAGATCTTGCCAGCAGCGAGCTTTGCTCTTGTTTATTGCGCTGCGGAGTCTCCTTTTGGCTGATTTGTACTCCATCATTATGGTACATGCCTCTTCCCGGTCGCCTAGACGTTGTGTTAAGCGGCGGAGCCTGTGACATTCCTTCCGGAGCTCTGCGATTTCCACTGTCCACCAATACATGGAAGGTTTGCCGCGCCTCGATGTCTTCCTGGGCATGGAGGCTCCGCAGACCGTCGTTATCAGGTTCATAACTGAATTTACGACAGTGTCAGCAGCGGCGCCACCGCCCCCAGGAGTACCCTTCAGCGTGGCCCCACCCGTTCCCAGAGTTTCGACAAACTTCCCGGTGTTCACCTTCGCGACGTTCCATACACAGAAAGATCGCTGGGGTGGCGCACACCGAGAGTTTGTGTCCACCACTTCGAAAGCAATGTATTGGTGGTCACTGGCCGAAAACTCTTCCAGAACTCGCCACCCGTCCACCAGCGACACCAGTGATTCCGATGCGAAGGTTACGTCTGGAATGCTTCCTTCGCAGCCCGGGCGCCGGAACGTTGGGGTGGATCCGGTGTTTAGAACTACCAGTCCTGTTCTCGCCGCCATTTCCAAAATTCGTTTCCCTCTGGAATCTGTGTGAGGCATGCCCCATTCAAGTGCCCTAGCATTGAAGTCACCTCCGACCAGGATCCGCCCATCCGTGCTTAAGATAGCGTCCTCCAATGCCTCAAGCCTCCGACGAAAGTCCGGCATCGTCTCATTCGGCGTAAGATAGACACTAAAAAACGTTATCCCTGAACACCGAATCCAAACAAAGCCGTCCCCTCGGCCTTGGGCAAGAACCCCCAGGAGGGTGCCGTCCCGAACCCAGATGGCAGCGGTACCTGATATGTCTGGGTGCCATGAAACTGGGCCCTTGTTTCGGTACTGCTCACTGATGAGTACTAAATCAGCTTTGGTCTCCGCAGCGAACTGCGCTAGCAACTCGTGAGCGGTTGCACTCCGGTGCATATTGATTTGTAGAATGCGAATCATGTTGACCGTATCCTAGCTCTTTCCAGTTCTGCTCTGAAAACTGGACACCGCCCCGATCCCGCAGTGTGCGCAATGCTCTCATCAGTCGCGCCACGGTCCTTGCATAGAACGCAGCTTTCCTTTTCATTGCAGCTGTTCGCTTTATGGCCTGCCTGACCGCATTTACGGCATGTTGCCCTTCTGTCAGGTCCCCGACAGTTTGCAGATGTGTGCCCATAATCCAAACATCTGTAACATTTGGTTGGGGCGGCCCGAATTCGTATCCTACACACTACCCAACCAATTCTTATTTTCCCGCTGTTTAGAAGCTTCCTCGCGTAGTGCTCGGCAACTTCCACCACAGCGAGTTTTTGGCCTCGTGAGTTTGCGGAGGTGATACCAATCCGGACATTGGTTACCTCCGGGCATTCGCGTTTGATGGCCTCTTCTACCTCGTTCTTTTCCGTGAGACAGTCAAGGTCTCGTATTTCTAAAGCACACGTGGGTTCCAGGCTAGAAACCAAAGCTTTTTCTCCTAGAAGCCCCTTGACTGCTTCACAGAACGTGACTTTATTGATAGTCTTCGGGCCTAGTTCGACTAAGACTCCACCACCCTTCGTTTTACGTATGGAAGACACCTCCGCTCCGTTGTCTTCGGGTTTGATTTTGTAACGGATTTCGCTGAGGACTTCCGCAAAAGTCTTGCCTTCCGTCGGCTTAATAAGCAAAGCTGGCGGTCTAGTCCTCCTTCGTCTCCCCACCTTTTCTTTTGACACTCCATCCTTCGTGTCCGCTTTAGTTTTAGGCAGAGGTTTTTCTGATGGCGCGACGTGTTGTTGTCTTTTGATCCTCTTCGCCTTCTTCTTTCCAGCCCTGGAGAGTACCTGAGTGAAGTCTCCTTCAGATGTCCCTTCCTCCTTTCGTTTTTTACCAAGTTCACTCTGCAATGGGCTGTCAGCGATCCGTTTGGTACTCGTGGTGTTCTCCTCGGGAAGCGCGGTTGTTTCTGCTTCCTGCGGATTTTGTCTTACTTTCCATGTTCGCCTATAATATGAAATCCTGTCCAGGAGCTCTTCCAGTTCCATTAGCCCGTTTTTCACTCCCTTACCGACGTTTTTCTGAAGGAACGTCGAAGATCGCATGTGCTTCACAATTGCTGTGCATTTTTTAATAAGTCTTTCCTCTTCCGCTTGTGCCAGAGTAATCGACAGTCCTCCCACTCGGCTTATATTCGAAACCATTTTATTAGTTTCGGCAGTTTCCACTGTGCCTCTTTCCCCAATTACAGCACTGTGCTGTATGGTCTGGGTTCCTCCTATCTGTGTTGCAGGTGCTGCATCACTTTCCGAGCCTTTCTCTCCGTCTGCGCGTCCCGATGTCTCGTCGGGTATTTCAGCCCTTGTTGCGTCCTTCGCTGGGCGCTGGGGCGAACGGCGCATTTTCGTGCTGCGAATAAACGCAGTCAGCTCACTCTCCATTTCCACTATCTCCTCGTTCTGTTCGTTTTTTTTCTCCATTTGAGTTGTTTACCAGCGCATCGTGTGCAAGGGAGCGGGCCGCAATAGTCAGGAACGGGTATACCCTCGGGGACACAGCCCCTACCCCAGTTCCCTGAGGCCTGACCTACGCTTAGCTGATCCCGGAATTCACGGACGGATCAGCGCTCGCTCGGGGCAACGCGGTCTACTAACACCGGTTCAATGCACACTACCCGACCAGGGTCCCGAAGGGGCTAGCTCCTGATACACGCCACAACTACCACCTTGGCAGAGCTAGGCTCACATCACCCCATCGACGTCGACAGGGAGTTGTCGACGGCTCCGGGGACTCCCAGTGTGTCCCAGCGTGTATCGGTCATTAGCAGTTCGCTCTTCACCGAGAAACTTTCTCGAGGCTACTACCTAGGACGCAAGTATTATGCCAGCTAGGGGGTCAGAACTACTTGCTCGGGCACCTCGGGGACGCCACTCCCCGTATCGTAAACGACCCATGAAGGATCGTTGACGATCCCGGTTACGGTGGGCGGGTCACTTAATCCGTATGGATGAGGATGATCCCACCCGGAAAGTTTATAAGGGCAATATCTATGGTAGAAAAAGAAGACGAGGCAGACCCTGCCTAAGATGGAGCGATGGCGTAGGTCAGGACGCCAGACAGCTTTTAGGGATATCGAATTGGTGGACCTCGGCGCAAAACCGGGATGTCTGGAGTTCCTTATTAAAGCAGGCCTAGACCGGATACCGGTTGTTGCGCCATTGATGATGATGAAGAATGCTAGCATGTCAGGAAGACTGGGATGCGATCAAGTCCATGGTCGCATCTATCCAGAGCAAACTGCGAAAGGCAGTGCTCTGTCGACACGTGCTTGTACTCCTTTGTTCTACCCAGGCTCGGGAAAGTTGAGGGGATCCTTCAATATCAAGCAACAAAAGCAAAGAAGAAAAGAAACCTTTAGGTACCTTCACCCAGACTTCGGGGCAATCACATTTTTCCATATAGTTTTCTTTTTCAAATGAGATACTAAAACACAACAATGAAACGTGTTCAATTAACGGATAAAAAGCGTGAAATCAAGTCAAAACTTCCTTTCCTCCAAAAAAGAAAACAAAACTTCTATCCAGATTCCATATACAATAAAAAATAACAAATATTAGATTATTTAATGCTAATCTTAATGTTTTTATATTTTTCTGTAAGTAGCAAACGCCCAGCAGTAAATAGTTTTTCCTGTTATTGTCAAAAAAGAAGATAAATTCTGTCTCAGAGATTCTACTGAATATCACCAATGAGCTCGCATTATTGTACAATTCATACACACTTGCGGTTCTTTTTGTTTGTCGACTGTTATGTGCTTTCCTATTGAGCATATTCGCGAAAAAGATGTACACTTTCTCAAATCAAAACTTCTCACTCGCCAATAACAAAACAATTAATTTCCGTAGGTAAGCTCCTCGGCAAGCCACCACAATGCTCTCCTCCACGACCAATTTCTAAGCTAAATCTAAAGGGTGTTTGGGCGGAAGAAAACAAAGGAATATTGCATATTATTAAAGGCGTTCTCCCAGCAGATTTTCCCTGGACAAGGCAAAGGAAAAGTTGCATATGTCGCGAAGACCCGGATACTACAAGAGATACTTCCTGTACCCACCGTGTCAGATTGTAACTCGTCTAACCATGGTTTCGTGTAGTTCACATACTTATGTTTGGGATAAGCCTATGCGTCCACCGACCACTCCACCACCTCATTCGCTCAATTTGCTTGCTTAGGCTCGCTTCGTGCTTCTGTACAAGCGGCTTCCCTCATCAGTTAAAATAACACGTACACCATGCAGGTTTGAACAGTTTCCGCCATTTTGAGGAGAGTACCAACTTCGTCTTGTATTCATAAAGTTTCAGCCCGAAGTCTCCAAGCCAAGACTTGATCGCCCTTATAGTCTCCTTCCCAAAGATCTCTACCTCGTCGTGGTGATTGGATGTTATGAGCACTCCAATCTTATCTGCGAATCCAACGACAACGGCTTACTTAATTACTGTAAGCCTTCTTTTCATCGATGGAAGGTGGAAAGGTTCAAAACCTACTGCTGGTCCAATTCGATGTAGATAAGCCCGATAACCTCCATGTCCACTTAAAAACTGTGTTAGCTCGTAGCTTAGTTCCCCGTGGCTCCTTTCAACCCATCTTCGAATGTGTGGGATGATACGGTAGGTCCAACGGCCAGTTTGTGCCTCGTTCCATCCCTTTTGCCATTTGGCGATGAATTCCCGCCATGCTAGTTGCCGTCGAAGTACAATAGACTTGGCGATTGCATACATTTTGTCGTAGAGACGCCGAACTTCATCCGCCAAGATGTCTATGGGGATTCTCCCTACCAGTACCTGGTCGATACCCCATTCCTAGTTTGATAGACCGGACATTGGGAATAATTTCTGTCCATCGTCCGAGTCGCAATATAATCTTCTTCCAAGAAGAGATGCAACAACGATGCGTACAATGTACTTCGGAGCCTGTAGTTTAGTTAGAGCCTCTACGATTTTCGTCCACTTTGCAGTGTTGAATGCATTTTTTACATCGAGTGTCATGTATTGCAGCGCGAGCCAGGCCAATCACCATGTTGATTGCATCGACGGTTGATCTCCCCTTACGAAACCCGAACAGTTTGTCGGATAGGCCTCCTTCCTTTTCCGCAGCAGTGAGCAACCTGTTGTATAATACTCGTGCAAATAGTTTACCAACAGTATTGACCAAACATATCGGTCGACATCAGGAGGGGTCTCCCAATGGTTTACCTGGCTTCTGAATAAGTATCAATTTTTGCAGCTTCCATTCCTGGGGGAATTCTCCTTCTCTAAGGCATGCCGTAAAAAGTTTGGCAAACATACCTGGTGCTGACCTGGCTGCCACTTTCAGGGCGATATTCAGGATTCCATCTGGCCCTGGGGTCTTATTATCAGCGAATTTCCTTACTGCATCAAAAAATTTCCTCTTCTACCACTACAGGTGATCAAAGGTGGCGGTAAGGAAGACGAAATTGGGATTTCGTCTTCGGAAAGCGCTACGCCGTAGTATAGAGGCATTGCATGCCCGCTGCAATTTTTCCGCGACCAGTCAAGCTTTTTCTTGTGCGCTTCCCGATAATAATGTGTCATCAAAAAGTAGCTCCTTGAACATTTCTTCATCGAATTTACTAGTTACCCAGCTCATCCTTATTCTTTTTCGTGGTTTCATATAATTCCTACGCAAGGTTTGGAAGACAATAGCCTGATGATCGCTGTGTATGTACTCTTTGCTGACATGCCACTGAAAATCTTTGATAAGGGTGTCACTGACGAAAGTGAGATCTACTGCCGATTGTAATTCTCCCCTCTGGTATGTGTTGGCTCCCCAAGAGTTCGCAAGTGCGACATTTAAACGCGAGAATGTCTCTAGCAGTATTTGCCCCCTTGCATTTGTTTTTCTGCTTCCCCATTCTTCTGCTCATGAGTTGAAATCGCCGGCAATTATTTTGGGATTGTAGCGTCCAATTACTGGAAGCTGTAGATCGCCATCATAAATTAAGTTCCATAACAGAAGACCCAGAGCAGACCCTGTGGAACTGCCAACGCTATATCGACCCGTCGTCCAAATCGTGAAGTAACTTCCACTGTCGGAAATAGACGAAGATTATAGTTAATATGTGTATAGTTTGTTGTCATCTAGGCTAGACTAGGAAAGCTCCGTTACGTACGCCGGGTAGAGACGAAAGGTAACCGAGCTAAAGAGAGCTGAGTCCGCCCGGTGATGTATATGGCGGTTCCACGGGGCTTGGGGGGTTTTAGCAGGTAAAAGTCCTATACGTTGGTGTGTCCACAGCAGTGTTTTTTGAAGATTTCTACCTCCTCAAAAAGAAGACAGACAGACAGTAAACAGATTTTAATAAGGTTTTATTTTACAGAAAACCTTAAAAAGGAACCAGTTGTTCGCAATAACAACGTCTGCCCACATCATGTATAATAGACTCTATAAAAGTTGAATAAGGTGGATGACGCACCTTTGCCTCACCTACCATATTCAGGGTCTGAAGGCTAAATTCCAAATTCAGCTACTCAATCTCACTATATTTACATAGAAGTGAGAAATATCCTAGTTAGAATTAATCAATCAGACCCGTACCAAAGTAATGTCAGCTTATCAGCGTCTTTGTTTCTTCGCTCCTTTGTTTACTCATATTCCGGCAAGGATTATCAATACGACTATTCACGTCTTGGCACAAACAATATGTATATTCTACTATTCCAGGTAAACCAGAAATAACTAAAATAAAATTAAGGTAAATATTTGTCGCAACAGTTTCATACCATTAAAGCAAGCGGAGATGTAATTATTATTGGAATCCAATACCACCACCTGAGATGTATGAACTGAAGATTATTAATTAATTCCTTCCCAAAGCATTTAAATATCAAAACCTTTATCAAGAAAGTGTAACACGTACCATTTAGATTTCGAAAATAAACGCGAGGTATTAATTCCACCCAAACAATTCCTCGCACCATATTGTGCACATGGTTACCTCTTCGTTTCACAATCATCTCCAGAGTTGCCAAATTGTGGGTTTACTGGGAAAATATGGCACTGATATAAATTGCAAATGGTGAGTCATATTCGCATTGGAGAAAGCAACACAATTACCTATGTAGGTAGCTATCTCCCGCGGTGTTATTGAGAATTCGACACAACAATAGGTTTAAGCATACTCGAAATCTTGGTGGAGAATTGGAAATCTCTATTCTACCCGACAGCACTTAACTATTGTTGCTTTAATAGAAATATCATATTATTCAGCGTTATCAGGAGGGAGGAAAATCCCAAAAATAATTCAGGAGCTTCACATATTTCTGTGTATAATCTATAAGAGAATTGAACGATAAATTTCAATTATTGAAATTCCCACTATTCGATGCATAGTTCATGGGGTAAGGAACTTACTGCTTAGAATATCTAGTATCTGTCTAGTATATATACCTAGCTGTTCATTCTATCGAAAGTATAAGCAAAAGTAACAAGATTACAGAATTCACACTTTCAATGCAATTTATAAATAATCTATTATGTAAGATTTGTGACTAAACAATTATTAGTAAGTTGGGAATTCCAAGCCTGTTTAATCGAGTCATTTGATGAGGCAGCAGGATGTTTCCAATTCACTTCGGAACATTGGTTCTTCGCGCCAGATCATCAAGCTCATCATCATAATCATCAACGGCGCAACAACCGGTATCCGGTCTAGACCTGCCTTAATAAGGAACTCCAAACATCCCGGTTTTGCGCCGAGGTCCACCAATTCGATATCCCTAAAAACTGTCTGGCGTCCTGACGTACGCCATCGCTCCATCTCAGGCAGGGTCTGCCTCGTCTTCTTTTTCTACCATAGATATTGGCCTTATAGACTTTCCGGGCTGGATCATCCTCATCCATACGGATTAAGTGGCCCGCCCACCGTAACCTATTGAGACGGATTTTATCCACAAACAGACGGTCATGGTATCGCTCATAGATTTCATCGTTATGTAGGCTACGCAATCGTCCATCCTCATGTAGGCAGCCAAAAATTCTTCGGAGGATTCTTCTCTCGAACGCGGCCAAGAGTTCGCAATTCTTCTTGCTAAGAATCCAAGTCTCCGAGGAATATGTGAGGACTGGCAAGATCATAGTCTTATACAGTAAGAGCTTTGACCCTATGGTGAGACGTTTCGAGCGGAACAGTTTTTGTAAGCTGAAATAGGCTCTGTTGGCTGACAACAACCGTGCGCGAATTTCATCATCGCAGCTGTTATCGGTTGTGATTTTCGACCCTAGATAGGAAAAATTATCAACGGTCTCAAAGTTATATTGACAGTGCGGTTTGATGTTGTTGGTTGGTTGGCTTTTGGTGCTGACGTTGCCACCATATACTTTGTCTTGCCTTTATTGATGTGCAGCCCAAGATCTCGCGCCTGTAGCCACCTGCTCGATCAGGAGGAAGGCATTTTATACGTCTCGGGTCGTTCTTCCCAAGATGTCGATATCGTCAGCATAGGCCAGTAGTTGGGTGGACTTAAAGAGGATAGCGCCTCTTGCATTTACCTCAGTATCACGGATCACTTTCTCGAGTTAAAGGGGACGCATGATAGGGCATCCTCTTGTCTTAGACCATTGTTGATGTCGAATGGTCTTGAGAGTGATCCGGCTGCTTTTATCTGACCTCGCACATTGGTCAGGGTCAGCCTTGTCAGTCTTGTCAATTTCGTCGGGGATACCGTACCCTCTCATGGCCGTGTACAGTTTTACCCTGATTATGTTATCATAGGCGCCTTTAAAGTCGATGAATAGATGGTGCAACTGTTGTCAATATTCCAACAGTTTTTCCATCGCTTACCCCGGAGAGAAAATCTCATCTGTTATTGATTTGCCTGTAGTGACGCCTCTGTGGTATGTGCCAATGATGTTCTGAGCGTATGGAGCTATCCGGCCTAGCAAGATAGAGGTGAATATCTTATAGATAGTACTCAGCAACGTGTTGCCTCTATAATTGCTGCACTGTTTGATATCTCCCTTTTTGTATACGTGACAAATAGTGCCTCGTTGCCAATCGTCAGGCATTAATTCACTGTACCATACGTTGAGCACAAGTTGATGAACCACTTGGTGTAACTGGTAGCCTCTATATTTAACTAATTCGGCTGTAATTCCATCGGCGCCTGGCGACGTATCACTTTTAAGCCGATGAATTGCACGGACTGTTTCTCCTATACTTGGTGGTGGCAGTATTTGTCTTTCAGCTGGCAGGACCTCCAACTCGCCGATGTTCTGGTTATCCAGTAGCTCATCAAAGTACTTAACCCATCGCTCCAATATGCCCATTCTGTCGGAAATCAGATTTACCTCTTTGTCTCGGCAAGATGAGCATCGTGGCGTATAAGGCTTCATCCTGCTGACTTGTAGGTAAGACTTCTGTGCCTGGTGCGGTTGCTCTCTGTACTTTTCGACTTCGCAGACGCTCCCTTTTTCCGCCCGATGGAGTTCGTGATAGGTTTCTGTGGGTGCCTGCGTTCTTTGAGAGTGTAACATAACTTGGTATGGGACATTCTTCCGTTCCGTTGCTAGCTTACATTTATCGTCAAACCAGCCGTTCCAACTTTTTTTGCGGCTGGGGCCAAGTATCTTTGTGGTCGTATCAATGATATATGATGTGACATTCATCAAGGCTGAGAGGTGGCAGCGTTCAATCCTCATGTGGTCCCGTCTGGAGAGGCCCACGTATGTTTGTGAACCGCTTTCCGCGCAAACCAAGTACTTTCAACAACAATTTTGTGCGATACTGCTTACTAGATAATGCGCAATCCATTATCATTGGTATCCCTGTGTAAGCTATGGGAGCTGACGTATCGCCTGAATACGGGCTCCGTCCCTACTTGACTTTTGAAATCGTATGATATATACCTGGGACAGGCTTCGAGGGTCCGCTCAACTGTCTCGTAGGAGGTATCCTTCTCCGACTCTGCACTCTCCGCTGTAGGGGCGTAAACGTTTATGAGGCTTATATTTCTAAGGTTGCCTCGCAAACGCAGAGTGCATAGCCTTTTGCTTATATTTTCAAAGCCGATAACAGCCGGTTTCAGTTTTTGGTTGACTAAGAAACCTACTCCGGGCACATGGTTTACTGGATGCCCGCTATAATATATGGTGTAGCGGCTCTTCTCCAGGAAACCAGTCCTTGTCCACCATTTGTAACGCTGTTACATTAGCCTTATATTGGGATACGGTATCGGCTAGCTGCTCTGCAGCATTCGGTCTGTACAGGGAGCGCACCTTCCATGAGAAAATGCCCAAATCGTTAATACGTTGTCGTTGCCGGGTTCGTCGTTGTAAGATCCCCCTTTCCGAGGCTCCTTTCGTGGCTTCATAACATCGGATTCCCGTGTAGGGTTCTCAGCCCTACCCAACCCCCAAACTGGAGCACCAATTGGTACATTTTGTCCCGTTTTTAGGCGCAACAGACTCGCCTTCATCCTTCTCCGTCTGCAGTTTTTCGTAAGGAAAGATCTCACAGTGCTCGCCACGTGGAGGTGGTAGTAGAGCTGTTGGTGTTGGTTCAGCAGGTGTTTCCCAAGTTTTATGCTCCATCACGGGTACCAATCCACGTTTCGCCCTGGGACCTATACTACCCTTTGACCGCCATCATCAAGTTGATCTTTTTTAAACAAAAACAAGAGAATGTTTGATCTCCAGGAACTCAACTTCAAGAGGGTACAACATATCGTTACAAATTTCTGGAGCGGCAGCGAATCACACTATAGCTTAGCATACATCGAGACCAGGTAGGAAAAATTGGGGGAAGTTTGGGTAAAGTACGTAACCTTCTATGAAGTATAGAGAGCTGTATGAGGCATACCAAAGTGTGGTGCTCGCCTATTCCATAATATTCCTATCCGCCTCAGCATAAGAGATATTAACTCCGAGTTTGCGTGAAAGCTGTCAAGAAATGACATAAATATGTTGGTAACTCAATCGCATTCCGCAATTATTGGAGTTTGTAGGATTCATTAAACAGCGGCTTACGATATAGAATCTTTTGAGCGACTGTTTGCCATACGAACAAGAAAGATAAATCAGGCAAAAAACGATTGGTCGCTGCCCATGCAGTATGGACGGAGGGTGGTCGGTCGTGCTTGAAATGTAACGGAACTCACAGAATGATTGTAATGCTTTCAAGCAATCAACAAACAAAATTATGCTTTAATTGTCTTAGTTCAAATCACGGAGCCAATAAGGGTTCTTCGAAATACGATTGCAAAATCTGCGGGAAGATGCATAACTCTTTTCTGCACATGTAGACCACTCAAGCTGCTATTCAGGCTGCAACAAATACTCAGAGTCTCACAACTTTACGATGCTGGCTCTCAACGGTCATTCATCAGTGAATTGTCAATGCAGCTACTCAAAAACCGTCACAATGATGCACAAACTAAAATCGAAGGCACAATAAAACAACTTACCATGAAATCGTAAAAAACCAAAGTGGACAGACCTGAACAACTGGTTTTGAGTTCGCTAACTCTAAAGTATCTTACGACACTTTTACCATCGGTGCATAGTCCGATGAGAATACCAAGTGGACTCACTAAAACAGATCTAGCAGATCCTCATATGGTGTACCATCTTAAGTAATCATTTTTATCGGATCAAATATATAACTGGAAATATTACTGCTTGAATTTCTACCTGGAAACCTATGGGCACAGCCTACCAAACTCATCATCATCATCAACGGCGCAACAATCGGTATCCGGTCTAGGCCTGCGTTAATAGGGAACTCCAGACATCCCGGTTTTGCGCCGAGGTATTTCCAGTCTGAGGCTCCTGTTGTGGCTTCGTAACAAGTTGTTTTCCGTGTAGGGTTGTCAGCCCTACCCAACCCCCAACCTGGAGACCAGTTGGTACAATTTGTCCTGTTTTGAGGCGCGGGAGACTTGCCTTCATCCTTCTCCGTCTGCAGCATTTCGTTAAGAAAGAGCTCCCAGTAGAGCGGTTGGTGTTGGTTCAGCAGGCATTTCCCAGGTTTTATGCTCCATCGTGGATACCAATCCACGTTTCGCTCTGGTACCTATACTACCATTTGACCACCTAACTAAGCTGGGTGCTATTCTGCCCAATCCTGCAACCGACTTATGGGCAGACCATCCAGGCAATGCTGTTATATGTAAAGTTAGGAAAGACATTACGGAAATTCTAGGAGATCAAAGAACCACCGTCAACTAGTTCATGGACAGTTCTGAGAAAGGATACAAACCAATTGGGAAACCGGAAACTGAACGCTTCATGTATGAAAGGTTTTGTGAACTTTTTATGTAAAAATATTTGGATAGACGACGGGTTTGCATAATTTTTTTCTTCAAATTTTTACATTGAGTAGTTTCGGAGAAAGGGTCCTTGAAATAATTGAACCCTGTAGGATTCCACACTCCTCAGCTTTGCAACCAATGCCAAAACTAATTCCTGATTCGATAAGGGATAATCGAAACCTTTCATTTGATACCCCACTTGCCCTCGCCGAAAACGCCAAAAAACACTAGGCCTCTGATTGCACCCGACAACGACGAATTTTCCTTCTCGATAGATGCGGATGATAGCTAAGAGTGATCAAATCATGGAAAACGTTCCATATTGGTCGAAATTAAAAAATTATTTGACCGGGTTGCATATAACCATGCATGATAATTGGTAAGATCACGATCCAGAAACTTGGTTGATAAAATGCGATTGGGATGATCCTTCAGAAAATAAGATTATCAAAGACTGGCTCCTTGTACAGAATTAGCTCCCTTCACTACGTAATTTACGTATTCCACGTTGGACAGGGTGTTGTCCGTCAAACCAACTAGAGTGCCATGGATTCTGCGATGCGTAATCAACAGCCTATGCAGCTGTTATCTACATCAGGATGGTAACATCAAATTCTTAGGTGGCCCCCTTCAAAGCACAGTCCGCAGTGTTATTTGTGGATGGTGTTGTGGCGCGGCAGGATTCGCTGCATTCGAAATTTATTTCGAATGTTGCGAATGCGAACAAATATATGGCGCGTCGAACTCTCCACTATTTAGAACTCGCCACGGGAGTGGAAGACTAGCGGTGAGAAAGTGCCGTTGGTTGGGACACGAAAAGACCGCATGGAAATAAGCCGGTCTCTTCTGTCACAACCTCCAAGAGCTACAGGCGGCTTCTCACGCGGCCGAGTAAAAAACCATTCACCGTTCACAGTGTATTTAAATTAAATTCAATTCAATTCAAAGTAATAAAGGAGTGTATTAAAGATTATGACTAAAGTGGATTTCTTTTCGTACCTGGCCTAACGGTGAAGTTTGTTCGTAAAGAGAACCAGAATACAGTGCGTAGAACGTGGAGCTTTCTCAAGTGGAGTTGGCTACATCTTTTGAATATTACCGGCAGCCTAAAGAACTACAGTTGTACGAGCTACGTACGAGTACTATCCAAAGGAGTCGCAGTGTTCCAATTTGACGACTGAAATCCAATAAAACAAAAGTGATATTATTTAACACAAAAGTGTGACATACCATAATATTGTTAGACTAACTTAGCAGTCATGGTGCAGCGAGGTGGAAGGTTTACGTTGCAAACCGTGGCAGCATCATTCAACAAGAAAGCTATATTAACAACTGGAACCAGGTCGCAATATAATAATTCACCTGAACTCGCCACGAGGGGGATAAGTCCTGCAGAGCTTTTAGAAGCAGTTCTATGGTAGTACGAACCCGAATAGTTGAGGTCACAAAATATTCAATGGTCAAAACCATTAACACTACAACACACTACTACCAGTAATATGCGATCAGGAAAACACTTTTATACAAAACAGCACTTAGCCAGACATCTTCAGCTGCCATTCAAGTTTCAAGTAATTACAAACAATTCTAGCATATTCCTTAAGAGTCAGTATAATTCTAGAAATTCTTTAACCGGGTTATTATGGAAGGAAGAACACCATCTGACTGGCAAGAAAGTACCACTGTTCCAATATGGAAAAAGAAAGGTAGCCCAGCAGAATGTTCAAATTACCGTCCGACCCGGTTACTCTCCCATACCATGAAGATTTTTGAACGCATTCTTTACGACCGTATTCGCGAAATCGTTGAAGTAACCGTGAATCAAGCCGGATTTGTCAAGAACTGCGGAACTACTGACGCAATACACGCTGCGCGGTTACTCATGGAGAAACACCGTGAGAAGCATCGCCCTCTTTATATTGCCTTTCTGGATCTAGAGAACGCGTTTGACCGTGTACCACACGGCGTCTTGCGGTAATGGAGACGAAGATGCTACGTTGGACTAGTGGCGTCACACGTTTAGATCACATCCGAAATGAGGATATCCGCGATCGTTATGGGGTTGCACCGATCGTGGAAAAGTTGCGTGAGAGGCGTCTTCGATGGTATGGTCACGCAATTCGTGCAAACGAGAATTCACTTGCCAAGATTGGTCTGAACATTAAAGTCGATGGTAAACGACCAAAAGGCAGACCTAAGCAACGGTGGCTTGATACGCTGGATAGGGATTTGAAAGCCTCGAGATTGCACCCAGATCAGGCATTCGATAGAGCCAAATGGCGAAGGACAAAGGCTGAAGAAAAAGAAGAAGATAATTCTAGAAATCATAGATTCAAACGTCACAACTTCCTTACGACATAAGAGCTGAAGATTGCACACGGCTGGTGAATTCATCATCAACTTAGATAATGCAAGCCAATATATTCGTCTAGTCCTTTGCAGACACTTGCATCATTTACAGGTGGTGCCAAAAGACGGAGAGTGTATCTACCTAGACCAGTGACCTCCCATGTGGAAGTTGCCAGACTTCAAGATATCGCCGAACCGGCATTCAGGTTAATTTTACAGCTACCTCCGTCCCGATAATAACCTTGACAGGGCTACAAGTACGTTCAAAGGACTCGTCACTAGCCACTGATCCCGGCTTTGAACACAAACTCCCATAAGGATCTGTGTCAACCCACGCGTGACCGCCCTGCTCGCATAGACAATCAGGGGGATCATTTAAGGTGACTGTACTTTATAGCAGGGGGGGTGAAATTAAAATGCCAACACGAACAGCAGCAACAAATATGATGACACAACCGAAAATAACCGAAATTTATTGAAGGAGCAACAGTACACCACGCTCATCACTTCTGGCAGCTAAAATTGAAAATTCCACTATAAATCCTGAATACCAGAAAAGTAGAAAGGCACACTGTCCTAACGACCGGAGCAACACTGTAGAGGTTAAGAGCTCTGGTGCCAAAAAGGAGAGACGCCATTGACTTCAGAAAAGGCAACACGAGAAAAGATGGCAAACTCCGAGCTGTGTCACATTCTTTTTTCGGGAAAAAATCCGCCAATTAGGGAGAAATGCAAGTCATCTCTTCTGAGAGGATGGACTTCACCTGGAAGACAAAGGTGTACTGCGCTGATCTTACGGAAAATGAAGGCTACTTGCATCGTCAAGCGAAACATCTTCATGGATGCCGAAAATCGCATAATGAATGTGAATCGGAAAAGTGGTGTGTTCTTTGCAGGTACGGCGGTCTGCAGAAAGAAGGTGTGGCTGATGTTCTCGGTTCTGAGTAGTGTCAGGTCTGTAAAAAAAAATTATAGAAAGCGAGAAGGCAGGTACTATGATCCATATCCAGCGCAATTGTTCACGACCTAATGGGGCAGACGGTCCAAGATAGAAGAATTGACTTGTTGTTTTTCAGCGAACATTAACGGGAAAGGAGCTCACCATCGTGGTATTCCGACCGATATGTCTGGCACCACCATCTGAGTGAGAAATACACTTACCTTGCGACTGATCCTATCCATGGAGGAAAAAAGTGCCAAGAACGCATGGTTGGCAGCGAGTGTTTTCCGTCGAGCTGGAAGGTTGCGAGACTTGTGCTGATAGGCAAAGGCCAAGGCGACCCTGAGGCGTCGTCAGCGTATAATCCGCTCAGTATGAGGGACACTGCGGAGAGGCTGCTTGAGGAGCTCATCAAGTCACGGCTAATTGATGCAATAAATGGGAGACTACTGGACAACATAACCTGGTTTTACAGCGGAAGGATCCACAATTGATGCCATTTAGAAAGTAGCCCAAGTGGTAAAACTGACTGTAGTAAACAGTTGCCTCTGTTGGTGGGTGGTGCTCGTTGTTACCCTTACTTCGATGTAAGAGACGCCTTCATTTCTGCCAAATGCTTGGGGCACTGGTGAATTGTTTTCATACTCCGAGCTACCTATTGGGGAGGGATTATTTAAAGGACCGCGGGCTTCTCTACGGATCTGGGAAGAACAGCGCAGCGTCGTACACTAGTTACCGCACGCAAGGTTAAGCAAGCTCAACGCACACTGGGAATGGTATGCGGCAAATAAGCAGACGGATGGCTAAGCATGGATTCTCCCTAGCTTTGAAGTCGTTGCGCTGACCAAGGAGGGGTTCTCCGAGTCCTCCCTATTCAGATTGATAAAAACATGGCCTTGTCGAAGTCGGCGGTGAAATACCTCAGCGTTATGATAGATACGAAAATGAACAGTTTGCGATTTGTCGGCCGATGTCCAACGTTGGAGATCCCTTATCCAGTTGACATTGTCTATCTTCCGTTACGGTTCCGAAGTATGGACCGACTCCCTTAGTAAGGAAATATAGCGCAACCGCCTAGCGCAAATAAAAAAAAGAAGGGCTCTGCGAATTATGTCCGCCTATCGTACCATCTCGGACCCAGCAGTAATAGCGATAGCGGGAGTTATTTCGATCTCTCTCCATGCTGTCATATATACCCCGGAAAAGGCGATGAAAATAAGGAAGATGTCCCTTGTGAAGGGAGAGCCCGCACTTTCTGAGCATAGCAGCAGTCTTTGGAAGGAGAACCGACAGGTAGATGCGGCCATGATTCAATTGAAAGCACGGCAAACCCAGACTGCACATAATCGGGAAACCACGGTCGAAGGAGCAACGTACTTTGCACTATCCTCAGTAAAATAAAAATAAAATGCTAAATCCTACCTGACCGACGGGCCGACCAAGAAAATGCATCCAATGTCATTAAAAACAAAAGGGTTCTTAACTCATGACGTCAGTAGATTAGTCCGAGCAAAACAAATATACGTGTCCTCATGCTAATATTGGAACCCTCACTGGAAAGACGAAAGGACTCACAAGACCCGTCATTGCCATCTCAGAGAGTTTCCTTGTTGCCATTAAAGAAGTCGACCGATTTTACGCAGCATTATGTTACATCAGCCGCGCTGTTCATCGCATATGCACCACAAACAGATCGGCTGAATACTGAGAAAGATGCGATAAAAAGATCAATGGCGTGCCTGATAATGACATTACAGACAACCTTAATTATCATGTGGGTAAAAAGGCAGACGGCAACGGGTCCCATGTGGGAAAGAAGTTTGGAGCTCGCAATGGAGGTGGTGAGCGTAAAGTCGATTTTGCGGACATTCATGTCCTTGTACATGTTCATGTCAGGGCTGCGAGAGGACGAGAAATAGTCTTCAGAGTGTCACCATCTCACTTCAGTTAGACTCGCTTTCGAATGCCAAATGTCGCCGTGAGTCGTGAGTTCCGTCCATATCTGACGCCCTGTTGACGTCTAATAACAAAGTTTCGAAATTTGCAGGCTACTAACCTCCCAATGTCCAGTTCTTTTAGTTGTTTTTTACGATAAGCATGAAATACTTTGATTGTATTCTTAATATAAATCTCTTTTAAAATGTAATATGAACTTATAACTGCAAATCTAGAGAAAAGTTAGATACAATATAAAAAGTGAAATTCAGGATGCATAGTTGAAACTTCCTGGGGTATTTCATTGCAACATATAGATACATTTCAAGGAGTAAACCTTTCACTTTACAGAATCGAAACCTAGTGCTGAACAAAGTCAGTTCATTGTGCTTTTGCTCCATTATCCTTTCTAATCTATCCGCCATCATGTGAGCAAATGGTTCTGTACATGCTAACTTTAAAAATCCCAGCCTGACAACCGAAACCGAGAAGTTAAATTGGTAGTTGATCAAATATGTGGGCTTTTCTCTCTGTCGGTGCTTCATCGAGTTTTCCGAGTGATGTATTATATTTACAGGAACCAAGCCAGCCGTGGGAGTTATAAACTGCGGCAACACATTTTCACTTCGTTGAATTACAATCATGTAATTAAGTTGAACCGAGGCGTCTTTGCACACCCTCACCGCCGTTACCAGCACCATTGCCACCCCCACCGCCACCGCCACCGCTCATTCTTCACAATAAAATCGAATCGCTCCAGGTGTAATTTTATTTTATTACTCTTGTGAGTAATGGCACAGATGAATTTGGATACGTCCCTTTCATCAATTGTTCGCTAAAATTTAATGATGGCGGCGGCGTCGGTGGCGATGGTAGCGCTGCCTGCGGCTTTCTAATTTTATTATGAATTTGAAGGCATCACCGCCACCATCATTCACCGCCGCTGCCATGCCCCTCAATAAACTTACAACGGTTTATTGTAAAACAATTTGCCAGAGTGAAAACCTGGGACGAGTATGGGGATAATTTATTTAGCGTCAACGGAATATAAAATCATGTTCGGCATGTTCAAGTTCTAAAGACAACGCAATTTCAGGTTGCGGTTACTTCGGCTTTTCTGGCAGATTAACGGCGGAAATTATTATTTTTCAAGGCAGTCAAAGTAAATTAGATATACATAAGTTCTTATTGGATCCTGTCAGCAGCAGGGTTAACTGCAAAGTCTCACTCTAAGGATTCACCCTCGGTGAGCATGGAGGCCTCTTTGTGAAAAACAAATCCAAATTTGTAAAAGTATACAAACGTCTCCTTCCTAGCATTAAATAATATCTTGAAAATTACTTTCCTATTACATTGCACTAATAACCTTTGCAATGGAACTTGCCAAAACTTTCGATAATAGATAAGCTACTAGAGGAGGTAGGGGTGAGAAAGGCTAAATGAGCTGTAAGTGAGAGAGTTTAAAAACAAGCCGACTCCACAAACTAGTATCTAAATAGATCTGGAGAGAACGGGAGTGGTCTGTGGTATCTTTTTAGATGTTTATAGGTTCATATAGACACGAAAAAAAGGTATTACGCATTACGGAGGAGGAATCACCAAATTTCATATTTCATCCAAAGAAATGATGAGTGACAGCATAGGAAGACACGTGAGACGCATGACCAACGGAAAACCCTGTAAGCTTTTTTATTCAATCACTTAAAAGTTAGTTACATTTAATTTATATTTTCTTTTGATTGTTGCTAGTTTAAAGATATTTGTATGTGCCCATCAACTGTCCGAAATGTGTAGACAAAACAAGGAACTTGGAAAAATTCTAGGTGAGTTGTTGTTACAAGAAATCTGATAATTCCCGTATACCAAGAGATCACATCTGTTCAACATAAATTGAAAGAACCCCTTGGGACCAGAAGAAGAATGAAGAATGTCACATGTTCAAGCCAATGGGATTTTTACCCACTAAAACCATCCCTGCATCCTATCATCTTACTCGCGGAGCCAACACGAAGTATTACATCGCGTCTCTACCTGGCTCTAGCATTCACCCTTTCAAACAGTTTACATCATCGGTAGGACAATTCCCCCCTTTAGCATCGTGTCATCTCATCCGCCAAAGTATGCACCGGCATCAGTATCTCAGCACGCCAAGGTATTTGATTGCTGGTTTTGAAATAATTATGGAGTTTCCTATTTTGATGCAAGTTATCGTTTCCTTACGGCAGTTCGTGACGTCGATTGGCACCCACGATGGAGCATTAAACCTAGGAAACGCCTGCTCAACCAACATCAACAGCTCTACCACCAAACCCTATCTCCACCTTCACGTGGTGATCGCTGGCAGCTCTTTATTAAAGAAAACCTGCAGACGGAGAAGGATGAAGGCGAGTTTCCCGCGCCTAAAAACGGGACAAATTGTACCAGCTGGTCCTTGAGGTTGGGGGTTGGGTAGGACTGATAACCCGACACGGAAAAGCGAAGTTACGAAGTCACAACAGGAGCCTCGGACTAGACGGATAACACAGCGACGGACCTGGCAACGACGAAGGAATAACGATTTGCGCATTTTCTCAAGGAACGTGCGCTCTCTGTATAAAGATGAAGCTGACAAGCAGCTAGCGGATACCCTGTCCCAATATAGGGCTGATGTAACAGCGTTACAGGAGATACGTTGGACAGGGACCGGTTTCCTGCACAAGAGTCGCTACACCATATATTACAGCAGCCCTCCAGTAAACCATGTGCTCGCAGTAGGTTTCTTAGTCAGCCAAAAAATGAAACCTGCTGTTATCGGATTTGAAAATATTAGCGATCGGCTATGCACTCTGCGCTTGCGAGGCAAATTTTGAAATATTAGCCTCATTAACGTTCACGCCCCTACAGAGAAAACTGCAGGGTCGGAGAGGGATACCTTATACGAGGCAGTAGAATGAACACTCGAAGCCTGTCCCAGATATCATATCAAAATCATACTTGGGGATTTTAACAGCCAAGTAGGGAAGGAGCCCGTTTCAGGCGATACGTTGGCTCCCATAGCTTACACCAAAATATAAATGATAACGGACTGCGGATCATTCAATTAGCAGGGTCACACGAAATGGTTATTGGAAGTACCTGGTTTGCGCGGAAAGCGGTCCACAAACATACGTGGGCCCCTCCAGACGGGACCATATTCAACCAAATTGACCACGTGTTGATCGAACGCCGCCATCTCTCAGCCCCGATGAATGTCAGAACATATAGGGGGGCCAATATAGACTCAGATCACTATCTCGTTGGAATGGTGCTCCGAGCTCGAATAACAACACCACCCAGATTCCCCTCTGACAATCAGGTGAGAGTTAGCACTGAAGCCATCCACAACACAGTACTCCGCGACACCTATTAAAAATCATAAGTCGCCAGGAGCCGATGGAATTACAGCAGAATTGGTTAAATATGGAGACGACCAATTACACCAAGTGGTTCATCAACTTGTGCTCAAAGTGTGGGACAGCGGATCAATACCTGACGACTCGCAACGAGGCATTATCTGTCTCATACATGAAAAGGGGGATTTTGAGTAGTGCAGCAATTATAGAGGTATCACATTGCTGAGTACCATCTATAAGATATTCTCCGCTATCTTGCTAGGGCGGATAGCCCCATACGCTCAAAACGTAATTGGCCCATACCAAAGAGGCTTCACTCCAGGCAAATCAGCAACAGATCAGATTTTCTCTCTGCGGCAAGCGATGGAAAAACTGTTGGAATATGGACAAAAGTTGCACCATCTCATCATCAAACCGCCTAGCATAACCAGGGTAAAACTGTGTACGACCATGAGAGAATTCGGTATCCCGATGATTTTGATAAGACTGATTTGACTGATTCTGACCAATGTGCGAGTCCAGATAAAAGCAGCAGGATTAATCTCGAGACCATTCAACTTCAACAACGATCTACGAAAAGGGGATGCTCTATCATGCATTCTCTTTAACCTGGTCCTCGAGGAAGTGATCCGTGATGCTGAGGTAAATGCAAGAGGTGCGATCCTCTTTAAGTCCGCCTAACTACTGGCCAATGCCTACGATATCAACATTATGAGAACAACAACCCGAGACGCCTGTCTTCATTCATATCCAGCAGGCGGTGCGAAATCTTGGGCTGCACATCAATAAAGGCAAAAAAATATTGTATATGTGGGAACCGACAACAGCTACGACGATGAAGTCCGCGCGGTTCTTGGCAATCAACAGAGCCTATTTCAGCTTACAAAAACTGTTCCGCTGGAAACGTCTTACCATAGAGTCAAAGTTCTTACTGTACCTGACAATGAGCTTGTATTCCTTAGAGGCATGGGTTCTTAGCAAGAGTTCCTTATTAAGACAGGCCTAGACTGAATATCGGTCGTTGCGTAGTTGATGATGATGATGAATGGTGACAAGTTAGATAGCAAATTCTGGCAAATCCTTCGAAATGAAAGGTGCTAAAACGGAAGGTTCAATATGTGCTTTACCGCATGTTAATTATACTAAGTAGAATAATTATTCTGTTAAGGGAAAGTCGCACCGTGTTGCTATGTTTTCTGCATCGATTGCTCCAAACATATTTCCCATTCTACAAGTGTGAGAAATTAAATTGATCCAAATCTTCGCCATATTGTTACATAATTTATTTACATGTGCCAGCGGAAAAGTTATAGAGAGAATGCAGTGGGGGATTGTAGTTAATGCGCGAAGACTATGTTTACACGGCTTTGACGTAATGATGCCTGAATACAGGTGCACAAAAAACTTCACTCACATCTTTACCTGGGCGGCGATAAAATGTACGCTTCTGAAAGATTCACAGGCTGTAAAAAATGGATTTGCATTGAGCAGGATTCGAACTTTGGGCCGGTTTAATATTCGCAGTATGTTTGCAACTGTAGCTTCATTTGAATTTGAATAATAGCGACAGAAAATTCTAACGCAGTCATATATTACCAATTATTAACAAAGTTATAGAGGGTAAGTGTTTTGTGTCTTATATGGATTGTCTAACTCAAATGAATGCACATGTGTATGTGTTGCAACAGCGGTATTCAATTCAGTTTGTATGCATCAGTATGCGATAGTAGAATATGATCGTTTTAGTTAGGATGAGCTATATTTATGACTTTAATATTTGCATGTGTATATTTTTCAGTTTGGAAATATATGAGGACTATTTTGAATTGTTCGCTATGTACAAAAGGCAAAACGTGCATAGAAAGTTTCTCACATAAAATGAACACAAAACCTTCATACCCGAAGTGTCGAGCTTCCGCTATTTAGACTTGTTTTGTTTTGCAAACAAAACTTTATTAAAATCGGTTCAATTTCTGTCTGTCCGTCTAGCTGTCTGTCTTTTTTTTTGAGGAGGTCGAAATCTTCAATAGACTCTGGCCTGGACACGCCAGAGTGTGGGATTTTTACCCACTAAAAATTTACATGTAAAAGGGGGGTTTAACATTTTTTTCGCCGAATATGGTCATGTGGGGTATCAAATGAAAACTCTGGATTAGTACTTTTCGAAGCAGGCCATAGTTTTGAGATTTGTTAGAAAGGCGAGGAGTGAGAAGGGTGGAAATTGATGATTTCTTTAACGGGCCCATTCTCAGAAACTCCGGATAGCTGAGTGGTTAGAGCACAAGGCTGTCAATGTTGCTATTATGGGGAGCGACCCGTCTTGTCAACTAACAGTACGTCAGGCTTGTTGTGTGCGGTATGGCGACCAGTCAGAACTTGCCGGTCCGAATACATGCTGTAAGCAGAACTATCAAGTACTGCTTGCGGCTCATATCGGTAAACCGGACATGTTCCCGTGATCAGCCCATGCTTATATGCAAGGTTTTGATGGATAACCTTACATACAGCATTATGCCTGGTGATGTATTGCACCGGTGCCATAACAGTACAGCCAGAAATGAGATGGTCCAACGTCTCTAACGCTGAACCACACATTCTACACTGGTCGTTCTCCACCCGTTTTTTCATGATGAGTTTTTTATAAGCTCGGGTTGCGACCACGCTATCCTGAATGGCACACATGAACCCCTCCGTCTCAGCAAAGAGCTCCCCAGTACACAGCCATCTGTTCGACAAATGCAAATCGACAAATGGCTGCCAAAGACAATTCACATATTTACCGTGCATTGCCGTCGACTTCCATTTATCGACCCGCTCTTGATTCGACTTCACCCCACTCAGAGGATTGAAAGATCGATCCTTCAAGTCAGGTGCAGTCAGTCCACAGTTTGCCTTACAGACAGCCGCATGCAAGGGACTCGCCTGCTCTTTCCTGTTAAAATAAGCGCGCAGTGAGTCGACTTGGCGATTATGTTGTACCGCCACGTCAACCACGCCCCTACATCCGATGTCACGAGGCATGTTCATCCGCTCCACGGCAAACTTTGGGTGAGGCACTCGGAATTAGGACATATTTGTCCGTATCCGCCGCTGGACGTTTTCCAGATCGGTCTTCGTCCACGGCAATATTCCGAATGCGTAAGCCAGTGAAGGAATAGCGAATACATTCAACGCGCTCATTTTATTCTTCCCCGAGAGATGCAATTTCAGCACCAGCTTTACACGTCGCAGGAATTCGGACAGCAGAGCATCCTTCAGATCACCAACTCGAGCATGGGTTCCTTGCAGAATTCCTAGATACTTGTAGAAGTCTGTCTCGGTCATAGCTTCGATGTGGAGGTCACCAATGCTATGTCCGGCATGCGGTCCGTGATGACCTTTGCGGATGGCTTGGATTCGACACTTGTCTAATCCAAACTCCATCCGAATATCATGGCTGAACATGTCTATTATTCGCAACAGACTTCTCAGATGGTTGTCAGTAGCAGCATACAGCTTGATGTCATCTAGGTACATCAAGTGTGTCAGTTCGCACTTCGCACGTAGGCCATACTTTATTGCAAAACCATGCCCTCTAGCATCACTCAGTAGCCATGAAAGGGGGTTCAGTGCCATACAAAACCAAAGGGGACTCAACGAATCCCCCTGATGCCCCTCCGTATACGGATGGGTTCTGAGGTATTAGCACCCTCAGATGTACGGACTGATAATGTGGTATGTCACCCTTCCATGACTGTCGCCAAGAACTTTATTAGTTTTGGATCAATGCGATACAGATGTAGGATATCGATTAGCCAGATATGCGGAACGCTGTCGAAAGCCTTGGCATAATCGATATAGCAACTGAGGAGGTTTCTTTGCTTGTCCTACAACTACCGAGTCGATAATGAGTTGCTCTTTGCAACCCCTTGATCCAACTCGGCAGCCCTTCTGCTCCTCGGACAGAATGTTGTTGGTCTCGAGGTGCGCATTGATCCTTCCACTAATAATGGATGTGATGAATTTGTAGAGGGTTCGTAAGCAAGTGATCGGTCTTGTGTCTTTACGGTCCTGCACCGTGTCCTTCTTAGGGATAAGGTAGGTAATCCCCGCAGTGAGGACAGGTGGAAATTCCTCCGGCCGACTCATGACCTCGTTTATACTGCGTGCCAACCGACTGTGTACGTTGGCAAATTTCTTATACCAGAAATTCTGCACCCGATCCAGATCTGGGCCCCTCCAGTTCTTCGAGATGTTTATGGCTCGTCGAACTTCCTCTTCGGTAACATCCGCAAAATTCATTCCAGGTGTATTGGCATGGCGGGTGCCTTCGGCGGTGATCCACTTAGCATGCTCAGCATGCTAGGCAGCTAACCCCCAAAGTCCACCCCAATACTCTTTCGCTTCCGTCACCGAGAACTGTATTGTCTGGGCGCTCTGTTGGGATTCGTTGAGAGATCTGAAAAAGCTCCGCTAGTTCCTCGCGTATACTGCACTCTGGACATGTCTGGAATAACTTTCGCCATACCATCGTAACCGACTGCATATGACAGAAAGTTTCTGTTTTAGTGTGTCCAGAATTTCAACAACGAGTGTCTCACAGGGGATGGCATAGTTCCGGTAAACCCTCTGCACTTTATTTCTCACCCGTCAGCTGGCATTGCCAGTGCTGATCTGAATCAGTCTAGCAATGTCCTGCCTTAGTGAGTTCCGCCGACGTTCCAGACGAATTTTCCATGGTGGATCTCTTTTGTCAGTCAAACCAATAACACGAAAGCGGTCAGAAGATCCATGCAATCAGATAGCTGCAACTGTACCACAATACGCAAGTGATTGTAGTTGCAGCAGCGACATATCAGCACACAGCCGAGATGTAATCTCATCATTGATTTGAGATAGAATTCCCGGAGTTGCTGGAGATGCATAGAGCCTGGGAATACCTGGTCCATGCAAAGGATCCATATCGAGAATTCTATACACGCTCTTTGGAATTCGTCCCGAACCTCAGCGGAAACACAGGTTGACGGTGGAGAAGAGTGCTTCGGCGAGTACTGAAACTGTTACCTGCAGTGCGGTGTGGTGTTGTTGATGCCGCCGCCTCTGCCCCCATCGACTCTCGGTCACCAGTTTCCCCGATGACTTCAAGTCGAACACGCTCCCTGATGGTGGCCGGGATTGTGTCGCTCCGAGTAATAAAACGGTATTGGTCTGCGACTCGCTTCACAGTCACGTGCGCGAATTGCGGGAAACGCTCGACGAATCTCTGGTGCAACAAAGGGCGGTAAGATATTGTACCCGCCCCCGCCGTTATTTCGTAGTAGGAGCGGATGATGAAGAGGTTCATTTCTTCAGTCCATTTCATCCGCTTCCTACGCGAACCTGCTGAAGTGGTCGCCACAGATTGTGGTGAAACAGCTGCAGCAGGCGGAGCTGTGCTCTTGGTCGTCGTGGCGCCTAGACGTCGAACCGCCCCACGACTAGCGGTCTCGACGCCGTGCTGTTCATTATGAGAGCCCAACCCAGTCACCAAGTCCGACGAATCCCGCCGGTTATTCGTACCGGACCTTAAATTTCTCCTTCTTCTCATTTTTGGTGGTGCATTTTATCCCTAGCTGCCAGGTGTTGAGATAGCTTCCTTAGTGAGTAATCTGCAAGACTGCAAAATTCCTGCACTTTCCTCTCCTACCCCCTGAGACGCTGCGGTGGCGTACAGCCATTCAGACTGAAGCTATCCATCCCTCCTCCTTTCACAACCGGGCTTAGGACCGGCTATTATTATTATTATTATTTTCAGAAACTACCCGACTAAAAAATCCGAAAAAAATCAATAAGCTGCCTCTATATGGTGTCCAGGCCTCAAAATACTCTTCATATCTATATCTGCTCAATTTAGGTTACAAATAGTGTATTAACATATTTTTGGGGAAATTGAGTGAAACCCCCCTTAAGTTTATTATTTAATAGGAAACATGTTATCCCCAAATTTTATCAAAATCGTACTGTTAGTAACAAATTTACAAAGTTACCATGTTAATTTACTGGAAGTAAATATTAATATCACACTAAAGTGGGTAGTCAGACATGCTACATGCATATACATAACGGGCTGCGTACAAATGGGATAGTTCTCCACTCAAATATACTCACCGAAGAAGTAAACAAAACCTTTCATACCTGAAACGCCCAGCTTCCGGTTTCCCGAATTGGTTTTTTTACTGCCACTCTATATGCATTATAGCTAGGTAGGATGCGCATGGATCATATACGCCCTTTCTAGCCATGCGTATTGCCCGCTGAACATACTTTCTTCATTCCTTTCACTGTATATGTATATGTGTTTCGCTATTTTTAATGTTAATTTATATTTACCTTTAAATTGGAAATTCCTTCCCCGTTTTGTAGAGATTCTAAACTCAAACAAGTCGGGACACCGGAAGCTAGACGCTTCAGATATGAAAGGTTTTGTGTATTTCTTTTATAAAGAGATTTGTGTGTGCATTTGTCCCATTAGCATGTACCACCTAAAATATGCATATATGTATTATGTGAAAATAGGCACTTTCAAGTGATGTTGACATTCATAGTCTTGAATTTGCAGAGGAGCGACAGCTTTGACCTATTATAACTTTGTTAGTAATAGTGCGATTTTCACCAAATTTAGCAGGATCATGCTCCATACTGTAGCCTATATTGCTGCAAAATTTTGTAATTCTGGGGTGAACTTAAGGGGGGTTTTCCTGTCAATTACTAAAAATTATAGTAATGTACTATTATTAACTTTATTTGAGCAGGTATCAGTATGGAGGGTATTTCGGAGCCTAGGCACCATATAGTGGCAGTCCCCTGATTTTTTTCAGATTTTTCGGTTCGATAGTTCCTGAGAATGGTTTCAATAAAAAACTATCACTTTCAACCCCCCGCACCCCCTACCTTTTCAACGAAAGTCAAAACTAAGACCGGCTTCGAAAAGTACTAACCGAGACCTTTGGTTTGATAGCCCACATGACTATATTTGATAAAAACAAAATGTGCACCCCCCTTTTGCATGTATGGGGAGCCCCCCTTAAATTCGTCGTCAAAGGATGTAACTCACTATATGCGTGAGCGTTCATAGTTCCCACCTTTCTACCAAATTTGGTGTCAATCGCTATTACCATCTCCGAGAAAAATGTGTGTAACGGACAGACAGACAGACGGAGTACCTAAGAGTCATGGTTGATCAAAGACTGAAATTCAAGTCTCATCTTGAAAATTTAGCAACCAAGACTTCCGGAGTGGCTACATTGTTGGTAAGAATGTTGCCAAATATAGGTGGTCCTTGGCAAAGCCGTCGGCTCCTGATCTCGAGTGTTGTTAGCTCCATCTTGCTTTATGCAGCTCCAGTCTAGGCATCGTCTTTGAAGGTGGAAGCAAATAGAAGAAAAATCGCAGCCCCATACCGATTGAGCGCGTTACGTACGTCATGCACTTACCGTGCAACTTCAGATTAAGCAGTTTGTGTGATAGCCGGCATGATCCCCATCGACATCTTGGCGAACGAGGACCGACGCCTCTATGACCCTTCATATGAAATCGGTGAGTCCCATACTAATCGTCGGCAATTGGCACGAAGTGATTCTATTTTGGAATGGCAAAAAAGATGGGATGATTCACCTAAAGGACGCTGGATACACAGGATTATCCCAGATGTCTCTAAATGGATCAAGCGAAGGCACCGTGAGGTTAGTTACCACCTAACTCAATTCCTAAGCGGACACGGAGGGTACCGCGCATACCTTCATCGCTTCGGGCGTGACGATTCCCCGTATTGCCCGATATGCGTGATGATTCCGGAAGATGCGGAGCATGTTGTTCTTAACTGCCCGCGGTTCGCAGCACACAGAACGCAGGCGGAAATTGACGCCGAGGCACGGTTGACACCCGAAAATATCGTGGACCACATGCTAGCCTCTGAAACATCTTGAAGGGCGGTGGAAAAAACTAATGAAGGCGATCCACAATCTGCTGAGGAGGGAGGAACTTCGGAGGAAAGTTACAAATAACGACGGAAGCAGCAGTTCATAACTGATCCTGCCCCGCGATGTAATACCGAAATGGCAGTCCCGCAGGGTAAGCGAAGGCGAAGGAGGTGTTTTTAGTGAGTAAAAGTCTCACATAATCGTATGGCAGAAGCCAGCGGTAGGTTTTGAACCTTTCCAACTTCCAAAGTATAAAAAAACAAGTCGGAATACCGGAAGCTCGCGCTTCGGGTATAAAGGTGTTGTGTTCATCTTATGGAAGAAATTTCAACGCACATTTTTCTGTCCGTATATAGCTACAAATCCAACATAATCCTTCATATTTTTCCAAACTACGAGACATACGTACATATTGCAGCCATAGATATCACGCTCACCCTAAACAAACAAACTGCCTATTACCGAATACTGTACACATATATGCACGTATGTAAATTGGTCGTACCCATATTTCCGATTTACTTCTTATATCTATTTGAATTAGGCACTACCCGCAAAGTTCATTAGCACGCATATATTATATACCTACATACACACATGTCTGGCTGACAAATAACTAAAAAACTAAAACAAAATAATTCTCTGCGACCCAATTCAGAAGAACTCATTTCGTTGTGGTACTGACGAATTGATATGTCATGATGACGTCATGCAGGTTGTAGAGTGCACGAAATTCACGAAAAATTGTAAAGTTTCACCCCCTATAACTTTGTTAATAATTGTTGGATTTTCTTCAAAATTGACCAACCTGTGCATTATATTCTTCGTTACAGGCATGCCAAATTTTGTACTTCTGGGATGAACATAAGGGGGGGGGGGGCGGGTAAATTTCTAAAATGTGGAAATATACTATTATTAACTTTATTTGCGTAGATATCGGAACCGGATATATTTTGAGGCCTAGATTTCGTAGAGATGCACCACTGTGATTTTTTTCAGATTGTTCGGATGGATAGGTTCTGAGAACGAGACCTGTTACACTTTTTGTCGGTCATATTTTGAACCCTCACTCCCCTATGTTTCATCTAATATCAAATATTGAACCAGATTCGAAAAGTACTAATTGAGACCTCTCATTTGATACCCCACATGGCTACATTCTGTGAAAAAAAATTTGCACCCTCCATTCACATGTACGGGGAGCCCCCCTTAAACTTAACACAAGATGGCACCACTTACTGCATGTAAAGGGATCACTAGATTACATACTCTCACCAATTTTCGTGACAATCGGTCCAGTCGTTTCCGAATAAATCGGGTGTGACAGACAGACAGACAGACAGCGCGTGAGAGTAATCGTAGGAGGCGAGAGTCGCTGCAGAAGTGGCAGAAACAGTGGGATGACTCGCAGAGGGGTCGCTGGACCCACACTTTGATTCCCCGTATTGAAGAGTGGATCCAGCGACGACACGGTGAGATTAACTACCATCTGACGCAATTCCTGTCAGGACATGGCGGTTACAGGAAGTACCTGCACCAATTCAGGCTGGATGATTCTCCCTTGGGTCCTGAATGTGGTTGCACACCTGAGGACCCGGAGCATGTTATGTTCCACTGTCCACGATTTCTCTCAGAAAGGAGGAGTCTGGAAGACTCCCTGAAAACCACTCTGAGCCCGCAGAATATCGTCGGGGAAATGTTGAAATCGGAGGGAAACTGGTGTGCGGTGAACACCGCCATCAAACGAATACAAGAAGAACTGACAAGAGCGGAGCGCGCAAGGAGGACGCGAAGAACGGAAGGCGTGGTCGCGAAGTAATGCTTTGCGGCGGTTCCGCGGGGAAGGAAAAAGGAGAAAGTGGGGGTGGTTTTAGTGGGTGAGAATCCCACATGCTGCTGCAACCTGGCGCGGCAGTGTCTTTCTAAGATTTCCACCTCTATCCATAAAAAAAAAAAAAAAAAGACAGACAGACAGACAGACAAACAGACGGACAGACAGACACCGTCTCGATTCTAATAAGGTTTTGTTTCACACTAAACCTTAAAAAGACAGCCAGACGGACAGATAGACAAACAGTAAACCGATTTTACCTTTTGTGTTTTGTGTTTACACAAAACCTTAAAAATGTGGTCACTTTGACGTAGTCTTATGAATATCATTAGTTTTCGAGTGAGATTTACTGGACCTGCCTCTCAATAATAGCGTTTTTATTGTTGCACACATATATACATACATTTATGAAGATGTTTCAACCGAGAATTCCTAGAAAGGAGTAAAGCCTTCAATAACTCGTTTATAAGAAGAAGGCTCATTCATATATATGAAAAGGCAAAAGAATTCAAAAGAATTGTGTGGGAAACTGGGATCGTCCAAATATTTACAAAATAAGCAGCTCACGCTGTCAGACTTCACCATAAAGCTTTATGTGCCGCAGTTAGTATTATTGCTGTTACTGAGTGGAACAGATTGCATTTGAGGATTCCAGGATTAAACTAGATGCATGCATTCCATTAGGATTTGTTCCCTATGACCCTATTCTTTCATCTTCGCTTTCAATTTCCATCCACATGCACACATACGAAGCAAATATCGATTTTTACAGGATTCAAACAAGTACTCAAGTGTACATATATACGCTCTTAAAGGATCACTGCTCCTAACTCCTTCTAAACTGTACCATAAGGGACACTACACCAGAATGACTTCTAATTTCCGACTCAGTTTTTTCCGCTTTTTTCCAAACGAGAGCATAGTTCCAGTCGATAAAGTGAAGCGAAAGCAAAATTTGAATTTGCTTGGCTATGATAGGAAATGGCCGATGCATATTCAATGTTATTGGGTTTCAGATCGATTTTTGTCGGTGTTGGGAGTGCCAAGAACGTAATAAAACCCTCAACTAACCAAAAAAAAAGAAAAGCGAAATAGTGCTGTACGGCCCATGTACATATCAGTATATGGTTAGCTGGTTTCAAAGTTAAGCCGAACTTTATAGATTCTGATACTGTAAATGGTCACTCCTCTCATCATTCCGTCCATCCATCCGGAAAATATAGTCCCATTTAATCCTTTTGCAGCCGTTGCGAACAAGAATAACATGAGCAACAACAATTCCTCAACTTCGCTTCGGGCCTAAGTAAAACACAGGCGTAAGCTAATAAAAACTGTTCGTGCATTTTACATTTAAATTGTGTGAAATTTCGGAAGTAGAGCTATTGCCTTGGAAGTCATATAGTATTCACCGTCAGGGGTATCTTATAAGTTCGGGGGGATCGATTTACTTATTGTATAGAATAGATAGCTCGGGGCTTCGATAATAGACTTAATCAGCGTCCGTTTGTTCTAGGCATTGAAAATTAGATATTCCCACGACTGACAAAATGTTTCTATCTTTATACGATGTTGCACCCAACAATATCCTCATGGTCGTACCATCTTCTGTTACCTTAATCGAAGAGATATATATCTATGTACATTCGAGTCATCTATCTATGTATATTTGAGTCTGTATCTTCTAAATACATCAAAATTCCGACTACCACTTTTGGAAGCGAAGACGTTACAAGGATCAACGATATACTATGTAAACAACGACAATAAGGATTCAAATGATAACATTCACCGTGAGTATGGTGTTGCGTCTAACGTCGACAAATTGCATGAGAAATACCTTCGATAGCATGATCCTGTCAACTGAACTGAAAGTAAGTTTTTTTGTTAAAATCGACCGAAGAAAAATTAGAAAAGAAGAACTGTAGATGATGACTGTGCTAAATTGGGAAACGCTGGCTATTGTGTTTTAATTTGTCAATGGCGTGTATGGGCAAGGAAGCGCAATACTTTTCAGCTGACGGCTGAATTATTATTTTGGAAACGGTTGAATTTTCAAGTCTCTCCCGTGACGAAAACAAAATGGTGAGAATATGTAGGAGAAAGAGAAAGGTTACCTTTTTCTAACCCCATTAGAGGACTGCGACGGTCACAACCACTTTAACCGATAGGCTTTAATTTTAAGCCAGATTCCCGAATGGGAGGTATTTCGATATAATCATAGTGAAGTTAGGTTTGCCAACCATACAACCGGAGATGGAGAGGGTACTGAGGATATATTGAAGGAAATGCAAGGTCCGGCTTTTCTACGTCTGCTAAAGCTACGGCACCCTAAAAAGGGACCATTCCCGAATTATATATAAGTTGGTAAGGTAGTTATCATACCAATGCACAAGGGGCCAAGGGACCGCCCCTTGCACCCCTATTTTCTACCGCACCTTCGTCCCCCTCTTTCACTAACTCCTCACCCCCTCCGGGGATGGGTTGAAAATTCAGTTTTTACCATAATTTTTCCTAGTGTTGTGGTTTGTTATGTTTATATATGTGGAGATACCACTTGCAGAAAATCTCCGAAAGTCCAAACTGAAACAATTTTGAAAATTAAAAGAGGAAAATAAATGTAATCCTTAAATTAGACTGGTTAAGTGTCACACGCCATAAAAATACAGATAGATACAATACCATTAAATGGCATATTTCCAACTTGTAACTAATGTTTGAAAAAAATTTCACTAAGTGTATGGGAAATGCAATTGCACAACGCAACGTTGGGCATCGCTCCATAATAATAGGGCCCATACACTATCAAATAAATTGCACACCATAGACTGTTGCACAATAATTTGTCAATGTATAGACGTGTTTGATGTGTTGCGCAAATGTTTGACGAATCTCAAACATGTGTAAATTCTTTTGTGCAACAGAAACGTTTGCGCAACCCATTGTGTTGTTTTTGGACGTCCTGCACTTCGTTGCACAATATTCTTCAGCTGACGGCTGAATTATAATTTTAGTAAAGGTTGAATTTTTTTTCGAGGGGGTGGAAAGTTTATGGAAGAGGAGCGTACCCTCTTTTCAAACACAGTAAAAACTCGTAGAGCTCACCCCCTTAAAATATGGTCAAGTTTAAATTTTCAAGCCTATCCCAAGAAGGAAACAGAAGGGGAGGATATGTAGAAGAAGGAGAAAGTCCGGTTAAAGGATTCCGGCGGTCATTATTATTCGTTAGCCTCTTTCCAAATTTTTCCACAGTCAGTGGAATTCCATATAAATCGCGGATGAATGTTTATGAAGGCATTTTACACAACTGGTCTTAGGCAACATCTTCGTCCCCATTGCCACAAGATGCCACTCGTTGTGTTTTAAAGTCGGTCAACGTTCAGAACCATAGAGGGGGATTGGGCGGGCGACATTGCCGTCAATTTATATAGGTTTATATAGGTTTCGTTAACGCGTGAAACAATTTTATAACACAATTCACCATTGGCTGATAGCATTGATGATGGTAGTGTTCGATATTTTGTGTACGCTGGTTTCTACCTTTGACAGATGTCAATATGGATTTCTTTCGTCCTGAGTGTACAGTTTATAGTAAAGACCTTTTCAATGGACTCTCTTAGACTACTCGACTAACGCGATCACTTGCTTTGCTTGCGAATTGGCATTAAAGTTAGTTTTCATTTGGTCATCGTTTTACCGTCAGCAAACTTTTGGTAGAAGCGCTTCTTTTCAAGAACCTTCATTTGGACATCATCATTCCAAACCCAAGTATCTCGGTTGATTAGCTGCCTAGCTAGCTTGGTGACCCCAAAGGTTGCATAGGTCGCTTTGTAAATCGTGTTTTTAATGTACAAGAGTCGTAATGGTTGGTAGTCTCGTGAGATCACTTCCTCTCTCCTCTTATGAAATCCCCACCACTTAATGCGTGGCGGACCAGTGCGTTCCTCACGTTGTTTCAATTTGAGGTGCGATGGTCTCATAGTTAAGCCACAACGATGGGTTTCATCACCTGTCATCGAATCGCTCGACTTCTTTAATGGCGTCACGGAAGTCCTCTAAGATGGTAATGCCAACCCCATATTGAGTGCGTAAACTACCAAAATAGAGAAATGTATAGCTTTTTCCGATGGGTTCTTGCGAGTTACTCTCCAATGAGGTTACGAATATTTAGCGTGCAAACACGTACCGCGTGTCCGGACCAATTTACTTACGTTCTGATGCCGTCCATGCATCAAGGACCTTTGCTGATATCTAAATTGGGCCGGGGTCCGTCCTGTCACGTCGACTATGGTGAACGCCCTAGCATTTATTCCAAGTCTCGAATTCGACACGATAATTTTTGTTTTTAACGACATTGAATGCATTTTCTTAATCGGCCTATCGCGGGACCTGTTGAGTAACTCCAACTTTACTTTATTTATCTCTTTCCCTGATGTCAGCATTTTATTTTTGTGTTACTGGGGATTGTACAAAGTACATTGCATCCAACCCTCCTCCTTTATGTGAACTTGGGACCAGTATGCTATATGAATAACATTTGTAATTCATCATTAACTTATTTCAAAAGCACCAATTGACCATATACTATACCAATCTCAAAGATCTAGATCGGTATAACTGGAATTCATCAAAAACTAGTGGTTGTAGTATGATACCATTGATCACACTGGTTTTCAATGCACGTCAGTACATACTGATGCTGATGCAGATATGAACCCTAAATTTTGAATACCCCTCTCTCCTCAGCACTGAACAAGAGTGTTAAGCATAATGGTATTATACTAGTATACAAAGCATATTCTCTTTCGGAAAATCAAACACCTTTGCAAATTACTATATCAAAGCCCACGATGTTACGCTCTACATAGTTGACCAGAACTGACTTGGAAGCAAAAGAGAATGAATCATTTGCTTCACTATTATCGATATTTCGCATAAAAATTGCCTCTTTTATAATCCACCCCGATTCATTGGTTCCATCAGGCAGAAGGAAAGCCAGAAATCTACTATTTGATACAGGAAAGAGTGTTCTACATCTATTAGTTCGTTCCCATTTCCCATTATTAATTGTTGCATGCAAAACACCCATTTCTATGGAAACCGGAAGTGTACCAGTATCCAATCGTTATCTCTCCAAAAAAGAATTCAAATTTGCTTTTCCCCGATAGCTACAGATCTACCTATTAGAGGGGCGACAATTCCTAGGAGAAGTTGAACAAAAGGCTCTATAAACCACCCTAGTCGAACGCTTTCAAGATTTTCATCGTTCACCGTGGCCAAATTTCAGCCGGGTCATCTTTTTCAAGATCAAGAGGGATAGATAGCTTCAGTCTGAATGGCTGTACGCCAGCGCGGCATCTCAGGGGGTAGGTGAGTAAAGTACAAAAACTTTGTAGTCATACAGATTACTCACTGAGGAAACTGTCATCACATCTGGCAGTAAGTACGAAATATAAATCCATTAAAAGAGAAGGAAGAGAAATCTGAGGGGAGTCCTCTGACTTGGAACTCGGGCGGACTCTCGTAATAGGCAGCACGGTTCGAGGTTTGGGTGCCACGGTAACCAGGAGCATGGCTTCATCTGGGCTAACTGTTTCGTTGCAATATGTGATGACAATTTCAACAGGCACACGGAGACAGCGAATGAAATGTACTGACTAAAGGAACCTCTTTATCATCCGCACGTACTACACGTACACGTGACTGTGCAGCAGGTCGAAGACCAGTATAGTTTTATCACTCGCAGTGACACAATCCCGGCCATCATCAGCAAGCGTGTTCGACTTGAGGTCCTTACGGAAATTGGTGACTAAGAGTCGATGAAGGTAAAGACGGCGGCATCAGCAATATTACGCCGCACTAGGGCCAACAATTTCGATATTCACCGAAGTACTCTTCATCACCGACTATCTACAGTCTTCGCGGAGGTTCGGGACGATTTCTAAACAGCATGTACGGAATTCTCGAAAGTGAATCTTTGCGTGGATCAGATATTCTCGGACTCTATGCATCGCCACAAATTCGCATGTGGATCCTCCTTCGATTACCACACGTAGAGCGGGTACCCTTCTTTGGAATCTTAACAACCATCCTTCTTTTTTACTCTCTGAGAAAGGTCAGGAATTCCATGCATTTACGTACGAGTGGAATTAGCAGATCAGCAATAACTGCACGTGCAGCTATAAATAACTCTGCAGGGAGACCGTCAAGTCCTGCGGATTTATTTCGGAAAGTTGCTCTGTATATCGCCCTTCCGATCAGAAAGAATCTGTCCCTCAGTCGAGCGTTATTTGGATATGTAAGCGGTAGATGTTGAACTAAGGGGATTGCAGCCCTCCAACCTTGCGTGGCGGACGTAACACGCAAGCGAACATGAGCAACCACAAGATGGTGATCCCTTTCGAAGCCGATATCAGCGTCTTCTTGTTACAAATATCCAGAAAGCAACTCCTAAACTTGATCTCAAAGTAGTCAACCTAATTACTCGTAAAGTGTCGGTCAGTTAAAACCCAACTGACTTTATGTCAAGCTCTGTGCTCGAATAGTGTGCCACCAATGACGAGGTGGTAGAAACGGAAGAAATCTACAAACCTCACACCATTTTTGTTACGGCCGCCAAGACCGTATTTCCTCATCACATGTCTGGTTATTGCAAGGGGTTGTCAAATCCCACCTGGACGTTCAAATCACCTATCATGACAACAATGTAACCTTTAGGAAGCCTCTCCTGAAATGCGTGTAATTGGACATAAAAGCATTCTTTTACGCTGGTGCATAGCACTGCGAAATTGTGTTGCTATTTAACGTAAACCAGAATCTTGTAGTTAGAAGTCTGCCAAAAATCAACTCCCTTCTGATGATGCTCTGCTGTCTGAATACCTGCCATCTGTCAAGCTGGTGCGGAAATAACATTTTGCGGGAAATAATAAAGAAGCGCATTGAACATATATGCTATTCCTTCACTGGTATATGCATTCAAAATATTGAGGTAGATGGAGACGGAGCTGGAAAACGTAAATGTGAACCCAAAAGTTTCGGGTTTTTTTGATATCGTTAGTGAGAACACTAAGATCTTTTTGTGTCAGCAAATGTGGTATCATCACAATCATGTAAACCTGACACCATGCTTTCGGAGCATTAGAACAAGGGAAGTGTGATCCTACAATGTTTTTTGGCCGGTCAATTTTCTGACTATTTACTATTTTATCCACTTCGACCGATACAGAAGCATTTATGTCAAACGACTGAATATCACTGGCATAGGCGAAATAGCTTATATGATAACGTTGTGGATAAAATACGGCTCAATAGACTACGATAAGCAGCTCCCATTGCCGGTCTAGGCGAGCATGTTCCACTCGGTAATTTCATAAGGGTAGAAAAACAAAGACGTCACACACTCTTCCTCAGATGCACCTATGGCATAGCCCAGGATGCCAAGTAGCTTTTAGATGCATCGAATTGGTAGACATCGATTCAAAATCGCTCGTGCTCATTACTTAGACAGGCCTAAACCGAATACTTGTTGCTATGCCGTTAAGGATGAAGAAACAGTAGTTGGCTAAAATTACGATGTCCTACCCCTTAGTGATTCAAGTAGGTTTTCTATGTTGTATTTTTCCGCATGAAATATACTGGTATGTTTACCCTTTCTTTTAAAGTATTTTTTTCGTAGCCCAATGATTCCTACATCCGCTTTCACTATTCTGAGAGACCCGTCGGTATACTTGAAAGTTACTACGGGTATTCTTCTTACCTCCTCTTTTGGGAAGTTGTGTTTCCAATTGACTATCGATTGAAAATTAATTTTCATGCTATCTCTCGTCATCAGTAATTCAGGATATTACCTAGAAAAAGTGTCAGTCTTGCTGTGGACCTGCAAATCACCAAAACTTTTGTAGCTTTATTACATATATTGCTGATATGTGACCAGCGTAATCTGGACTCTTACCCCAGTAATATTCGCTGCTTTTAAATAGTCAATTACTACTCATCTAGAAGAAAAGGGAGGGTATATGGGATCAAATATTTAAATGATTGAAAACCGTAAACTGAATGCCTCGACTGTAAAAGGTTTTGTGTTTTCTTCTCTTTGAAAATTTGGTTGCGCATTTTTTCATTTCAACGTTCCTGAAAATTCGAAATATCTCTTCTTGTATTTCAAAATAAACATTTCACTTTTGTTGCTAAGTATTGCTACGTACGTTGAGACGTATCTAGTTTGAATATTGCGGATCTCTGTCTACGTGTACAGAGTACATTCCAAAAGAAACTTGACTGATTTCAGAACAAGAAATTTATTGGTAGTTTCATTACAGTAACATAGTTAACACAAAAAAAAAATAGTAGCTCTAGTACTACAAAGAGGCTATTATTATTTATTTCAGGGGCGATTTACTTCCTTCCTCAGTATATTTGCCACTTAAATGTTTTTCAAAGTGTGAGCCAGCCTGCTCTTCAAGCTAGACAGCTCCTCTAAAAATCGACAACCTGATGGAGAATTCAATTATCGGCAACCTATGGATGGGCACGGTAGATGTTATCCACCAACGCTCCTGCCATCCAGTAATATTCTCTCCGGATGTGAACTACTCCCGTTGCTTGGAAAAAAGATTCAAACCTTTTTCGGCTTTGGAGACTGATCGATATGACATTCGGAACTCTAACGTTTTTTTTCCCCAAGTCATATTAGTGACGCCTCATTTTGTCGTCAGCAATCATTCTCTCTAAAAAATTTGGTCCTTTTAGCCAATAAAACGGAAAAATATCTTCCAAGGCAGTCTTTCATTTTAAGACTTCGGCCAACAAATAAACCACGGATATTATAAATTAGGCTAGTTAGGAAGAGTGCTAACTTTACTTCGTACATACCACCTTAAGCAATTAAGATAGGCAGATGGACCTTAAACGGATTTTAATGAAATTTTGTATTACTCAAAACTTTTAAAAGGTTGCCGATATTGACCGAAATTCAAGCCGTGCGCATAAATTTACAGGTTAATGAAAGTGTTTACTTTTGAAACCTGTTTTTCTCCTACGTGGAATATAATGTGAAAAATGAAACTGGAAAATTTGGTGGCATAAATCTTCTTTTTCTTCAGCCTTTGTCCCGTTCACAAGCAGGGTCGGCTCGTCGTGATCGGCTTCGCCATTTGGCTCTATTGAATGCCTGATCTGGGTGCAATCTCGAGGCTTTCAAATCCCCATCCAGCGTATCAAGCCACCGTTGCTTAGGTCTGCCTTTTGGTCGTTTACCATCGACTTCGATGTTCAGACCAATCTTGGCAAGTGAATTTTCATTTGCACGAATTGCGTGACCATACCATCGAGGACGCCTCTCTCGCAATTTTTCCACGATCGGTGCAACCCCATAACGATCGCGGATATCCTCATTTCTGATGTGATCTAAACGTGTGACGCCACTAGTCCAACGTAGCATCTTCGTCTCCATTACCGCAAGACGCCGTTCATTATCTTTTATGGTCGGCCAACACTCAGAACCATAGAGAGCGACTGGACGGACAACATTGCGGTAAATTTTAGATTTGAGACGTTCGTCCATACGTCGATCACAAAGGACACCAGTTGTGGAACGCCACTTCATCCAGGTTGCGTTAATGCGTGAAGCAATTTCATAACGCAGCTCTCCGTTGGCTGATAGCGTTGACCCGAAGTATTTAAATCGCTCAGTTCTGGGCAGATCACTGCCGCTGACAGTGATTGTGCCTGTTTCATGGGGATCGGTCGTCAATAATTCAGTTTTGTTTAAATTCAATCTCAGACCGTGTTGCATGAGGCGATCATTCCATTTTTGAACAAGTTGCTCGAGATAATTTTTGCTATCAGATGCTAGGAAAACATCATCTGCATAAAGCAGTGTATAAGGCACTGGACGTTGGATATCCCGTGTGACGGTGTCGATAACAAGGGCAAAGAGGAGTGGTGAGAGGGCACTTCCTTGATGAACACCAACAGAGACACGAAGCGGTTTTGATACACCAGCCATACTTCGAACTTTACTTTTCGGATCGTGGCGGAGCAATTGAACCCAGCGCACGAGTTCTTCTGGCACGAAGTGTTGTCGTAAAGCACACCAGATGAGTTCGTGTGGTACACGGTCAAACGCTTTCTCTAGATCCAGAAAGGCAATGTAAAGAGGGCGATGCTTCTCACGGTGTTTCTCCATGAGTAACCGCGCAGCGTCTATTGCGTCAGTAGTTCCGCAGTTCTTGACAAATCCGGCTTGATTCACGGTTATTTCAACGATTTCGAGAATACGGTCGTGAAGAATGCGTTCAAAAATCTTCATGGTATGGGAAAGTAACCGGGTCGGACGGTAATTTGAACATTCTGCTGGGCTACCTTTCTTTTTCCATATTGGAACAGTGGTACTTTCTTGCCACTCAGATGGTGTTCTTCCTTCCTGAATTATCCGGTTAAAGAATTCACTGAGCCACAGTGTTGGGTCCCAGCTCTTCGCTTTCCAGAGCTCAGATGCGATGTCGTCAGATCCTGTTGCTTTCCCCAATTTCATTCGTTTTATTGCCTCCTCGACTTCAGTTGCGCTGACAGGTGGAACTGCACCAAATGTCGGCAATGATTGTGTAAGTGGAGGATGGGGAAATTCTTCGGTTGAAATCTGCCCGAAGTATTCTCGCCATCTATCCGTTGCGGCTCGATGGTTGGTAAGCAAAGTACCGTCCTTGTCATTAACACAACAGAAGTGTTCGATATCCTGTGTGCGTTTATCACGGCTTTTAGCAAGTCGATACAGATCTCTCTCGCCATCCCGAGTGTCCAGTTTATCGGAAAGATATTTGAAATGGTTCGCTCGGGTGACAGCGACCGCTTTCTTTGCTTCCCAGTTGGCATTCTTATAAATTTGCCAATTAGCAGGCGTTTTATCGTCGAGAAATTTGTGGTAGAGGCGTTTCTTTTTACGGACCTTCATTTCAACATCATCATTCTAAAGCCAAGTATCTCGGTTGATGTACCGCTTACCCGGCTTGGTGACCCCGAGGGTTGCAGAGGCCGCTTTGTGGATCGTAGCGCTTAAGGGTGAGACCACATTTGAAGACTTATTTTCACGTGTTTTTGATTTTTTTGTAGTAGGCAAAAATAACTGGCCTTTTATTAGTCATATTCCAAACAACTTTTGAACTCTTGGGACAACTGGAACACTGGGAAATGGTATATTTACTTTGGTTTTCTGGGCGTGACACAACATGCGAATGGTCCATCCTACACGGGGGCTGACCTGAAGCGGCAATTGGTCACGAAACCTTACCATGCTGCTATCAAGGGAATCGGAATAGTCCCTAAATTTACATCTCTCAGGAGAATTCCTGTTTCATCTTTGTTGGGGCTAGCAGGAGTCTCTTTAGGGTTACGGTCCAGCGAACAGAACCCTTCGGGCTTCAAACGTGGTGTTGATTTTCAACACGGGTACTGTACCCCAAAGTTCGGTAGAGATTTAAGGTAGATCTTGCATCCACCAGTACGAATAAATTGAGCCATGCACTCAGTAAGGACTGGTACTTCTGATTGTGGTCACAAAATCAATCCGTGTGATGGGGGATTAAGTCTACGAGAAAGGACGTAAAACCATAGAGGCTGGCTGAAAATAATAAAACTAAAATATTTTACAGGACCAAATTTTATAATGGTCGGTTCATTATTTTGTTGAGTTTACTTCACTGAAATGCAAAGATAGCCATTTTGAGAAAAACGAGTTCCAATTTTTTTTTAGCCAAATTTTACTTTAGTATTTTTATTTTTTAATTCTAGTTGGTCATTCTTGGCAAACATTAGAGTTCTTACTTTCTGTCAACAACTGCAAATAGTCGGCGAAAGCGTGCTTCTTCAGAATTCTGCCCCCGTTTGATAGCTGCTGTTCCTCAGGTTTGTTTGGTGTTCGTCGATTTTCTTCGATCAAGCCGTTGCAATTGAGCCAATTTTGCTTCCCATTAGGTCCATTATTGTTAGGTATGTTCTTGGTCCTTTACTGAAAGCCCAAGCTGTAGTTCAGGATGCTATTTCTGCAACATCTTTGCTCGGCGGCGATTAACTCGACTATTTTTAAACTGGGTACCGATTTGAGGGAGTTTTTAATGCAATTTTCAATCTATTTTCAAAAAAAATCGAGAATATACATATGTTACGTAGTAACTACTCCTACTCATGCGTAGGTACCCTTACAAAAATAGCTATAATTCTTCTTTTCGGTGGGAATTTCTTATTAAAATTTCGCGATTTTTAAAAGTAAAAATCGATTTCTTGAAAGTTTTGAAATAGAAACTTCCCTTAAACGAATTTTTAAACCAAATATGTTCACCCTAAAATATTTAGAAATTGAAGTATCACGAACTATACGAGATGGCCTAATAAACTAAATACGAAATAACCATAGAGATTCCGAATTTAATTTAAAAAATTCTAAACAATTTTCCTCTGATGTCAACCATAAGAACATTTCGGTCGAATTCAACTCTATATTTCAAAGTTCGGTGTTAACTGTCGATATTCCGTCTTCACTCAAAATAATGCTATATGTGACCAACCCTGCAAGAAAAGAAAACCTTAAAAAGCAATAGGAGTAAGTACGAAAATCAGAACCGACATTCCGGAATGGTAGGAGGACCCTAATGGCTTGGCCCAATATAAAATTTGATTACCTAAGCGCCTTCTATCAGCAAAGTCCTTGTGCGAGAGTATAAATGTTGATTTTCATTCATAAAATTTGGATTAGCTCCGGAAATAAATACGATGGCCGTGCACAATAGCATGTTTGAGCTGTTGTTAGTACTTATTTGCATATTTCTTATATAAGCGGGTGAGGAAGCATTGAGAGCCATTAAGAACTAGGGGACCCGGCGACCAGTCGTTCTCGGCTTTCCATTTCTCCATATTTTCCTCTTGGTCATTGTAAAGTTCTAGTCATTTTCAGGGCGTTTTTGTGACATTATCAAATACCAACCGTTTTAAGAAATCAAAAAACACTAAAGCAAATATAATTTCCTTTTTGAATGCAAAATGAGAATTTGTTTATTTAAAATTATGATTCGCGCTCTTACATCGGATGATGAACGCAAGAATGAAGACGCGGTTTGATTCGCATAATGGCTTTCTTTCGTTTTGGGGGCGTTGTAAATGAAACGAATAAATACTCGCGATTTACTTTGCACTTCCTCCTTACTCTAATTCGCAAAAGGAAATACATGCATGCCACTGAATACATTCATATGATCCAAATATGAATTTTTTACACCTGAGTTGGGATACATTGAAACATGAATAAATGTTTTGGTGGCTGTTAATGCTGCTACGGGTTCCATCTTTACAGCAAATAAAGTAAGTTATTTATTATAAATAATGTAATATTTTAAGGGGGCAGGGTTTTGCACTTTAAAAAAATCCATTTCAAGAATATATTCCCAAAATTCGAAGTCGATCCGAGCAAAATTTTCGAAGTCATGGAGCAGTTAGTCCCCCTCTTTGAATTGTAGTTCTAAGCTTCAAAAACGAATTCTTCTCAAAACCATTTTTTCAAAGTTCTTCCTCACACTTTCATTTTAAAACTACTTGATCGATTCGTTTCGAATTTGGAACATGCATTCTGCATATAAAATAATTCCTCCTCCTCCTTTTTGTTTGCTTTGGGGTTTTTTACTTACGAAATGGCGGAATATATCGTGAAAAATAGCACTTTTCACATAGATGGCCGTCAAGTATTTAATCTTAAAATACAAAAAAAAAATTCTGAGACCATTGAGGTATTCAAATAGTTTTTCTTTCAAATAAATAAATAAGCTGAGATCGTAAATCGTCCTTTTCCAAAGGTGCTACCCATTTAAATGAAAACCAACTCGAAAAGTCCAAATTAAATTCGAACATGTGACAATGTGGTCAGCATTGCGCTCGCCTGTGATTATTACCCTAATTTCACTCAGGTACTAATTTAGTGTTCGAGTCAACTGATATTCAACATCCACTCATGATATAATTAACTCTGCCACCAACTCTGCCAATGTCAATTGGTTATGCGTAAAATTTGGTTCTCCTCTATTAACAAATGCTTAAAAGCATCGTATGAGTTATTGGCAGTGACACTTCCACATCAAGGGGCTTACTTTCACGTACTTTTTTTAGCGGGAACAATTAATTGGAATTCAATCAAATTAGGACATTATATTAGTTGATAACTTTTGAAAATATTTTGAAGGTACCATTAGTCCACTGAAGGTCGTAATTAGAGTTCTCCATCTACTGGAAGCGTAGCGACTCCAATTTTTATCTACAACCAAAAAGATTTTAATTTTACATTAGTAACCCTTAACTGGGCTCGTGGAGTCCAAATGGACGGTATGCATTTTTGGGCTAATGTTTTTATATCTTTTAACCTACCCTCATCTAAATAATCTCATTACATCATCTGCTGCGATGGTTCCCAAACGTAGTGCAGTTAGTATATAGTAGGACGTCGGGTCCAAATGGACCCACGGCACAAGTGATGTATTTTTTTTAAATTGAATTTATAAATACTATTTTTATTTTTATAAGGTCTTAAGTAAACACAAAACCTTATTAGAATCGATTCAATATCACAGACAGACAGTCTGTCGAAAACGTCGAAAACGCCCAAATGAATAGTCATGAAATTTGGTAAGAAGGGGTGGTCTCTAAATCCCTTTACATATAGCCAGTGGCGCCATTTATATATGTTATTAGGGGGGCTCTCCATCAGCGTCCTATGAGAGCATTGCCAGGGTAAAACTGTGTAACTGACTAGGCTGACCCTGACCAATTTGCGAGGCCAGATAAAAGCAGCAGCATCACTTTCAAAACCATTCGACATCAACAACGGTCTACGACAAATGGATGCCCTATCATGCGTCCTTTTTAACCTGCCCCTTGAGAAAGTGATCCGTGATGCTGAGGTAAATGCAAGAGGTACGATCCTCTTTAAGTCCACCCAACTGCTGGCCTCTGCTGACGATATCGACATCATAGGAAGAACGACACGAGACGTACAAACTGTCTTCATCCAGATCGAGCAGGCGGCACGAGATCTTGTGCTGCACATCAATGAAGACAAGACGAAATATATGGTGGCAACGTCAGCACCGAAAACCAACCAACCAATAACATCAAACCGCGCTGATCAAACGGGAAGAGTAGAGATAGGAAACTACAATTTTGAGACCGTCGATCATTTCTCTTATCTGGTGTCGAAAATCACAACCGACATCAGCTATGATGATGAAATCCGCGCACGGTTGTTGTCAGCCAACAGAGCCTATTTCAGCTTGCAAAAACTGTTCTGCTCGAAACGTCTCACCATAGGGTCTAAGTTCTAACTGTACAAGACAATAATCTTGACAGTCCTCATGTATTCCTCGAAACTTTGGTTCTTAGCAAGAAGATTTGTGAACTCTTGGCCGCGTTCGAGAGAAGAATCCTCTGAAGAATTTTTGGACCCCTCAATGAGGATGGACGATTCCGTAGCCTACGTAATGACGAAATCTATGAGCGATACCATGACCATCCGGTTGTGGACGATATCGAGCTCAATAGGTTACGGTGGGTGGGTCACTTAATCCGTATGAGTGAGGATGATCCTGCCCAGAAAGTCTATAAGGGCAATATCTATGGAAGAAAAAGAAGAGGAGGCAGATCCTGCCTGAGATGGAGCGATGGCGGAGGTCAGGATACTAGACAGCTTTTAGGGATATCGAATTGGTGGATCTCGGCGCAAAACCGGGATGTCTGGAGTTCCTTATTAACGCAGGCCTAGATCGGATACCGGTTGTTGTGCCGTTGATGATGATGATGATGACGATTATATGTTCTGACATCCATCAAGGCTGAGAGGTAGCGGCTTTCAATCAGCACGTGGTCAATTTGGTTAAAAGTGGTCCTGTCTGGAGAGTCCCACGTATATTTGTAGACGGATTTCCGCGCAAACCAGGCACTTACAACAACCATTTCGTTCGATATTGCTAACTGAATAATCCGCAATCCGTTATCATTGGTATCCATATGTAAGGTATCGGGGCTAACGTATCGCTTGAATACGGGCTCCGATCCTACTTGACTGTTGAAATCTCTGTAGTCGCTCTTCTTCAGGAAACTGGTCCCTGTCCAATGCATTTCTTGCAACGGTGTTACATCAGCCCTATATTGGGACAGGGTGTTGGCTAGCTGCTTGAAGCGCACGTTCACTGTAAAATTGCGCAAATTGTTATTCCGTTATCTTTGCCGGGTTCGTCGTTGTAAACTTTATCCTCTTCGAGGCTCCTTCTATGGTTTCGTAACGTTAATTTTCCGTGTGGAGTTGTCAGGCCTACCCATCCCCCACCTTGAAGGACCGGTTGGTACAATTTGTCCCGTTTCTAGGCGCAGGAAAAAGAGCTCCCAGCGGTCGTCACGTAGAGGTGGAGAGAGAGAGTTTGGTAGTAGAGCTATTGGTGTTGGTTCAGCAAGCGTTTCCCAGGTTTAATGCTCCATCGTGGGTACCAATCCACGTTTCGCCCTGGGACCTATACTACCCTTTGACCACCCTCTTGTCTCAGCCTGATTGAAATTATCAAGAAGTGAAGATGGCATTTTTCTGTTTTTCTACCAGATAACTAAATTTATTTGGTCTGGTGAAAGTGTAGAAAGTTGTGCAATGTGTGCAGTGACGATTGTTGATTGAGCGGTTAACTGTGATTACGTGTCCTTGTGAAAATCCTTCTTTTCTTTTTTATGTAGAGGTTGGGAGGTGATATTGTTTTGAAATCATTGTTGAGGTTAGTTGGCGCATGGCCTATGCCAAGTAACCCCGTACTTCCATTAATAAGATTGTTGTTTAGAAAATGAATTAAAAATAAGCTATAAGGTGCGATTAGGCACATGTTTGAAATACAATATAATTACAGAATGAATACGTAGATACCTACCTAAAGTAAAGTCTACCTATATAGCGGTTTTTTCCCCACTTAATGCTAGTTTTGCAAACCATCATGTTGCGAACTTATAAAAGAAAGTCCGATGAAGATGGCCATACAAACTTAACATACATTATTGAGGGCAAGAGTTTATGTTGCACATCAGCCGAATTTGGCATCCGGTTCGTAGCTTGGCCAGACAAATTTGACGAAAATACTTGAGTCATGGGGAGTAAATAAGATGAGAGCACCGGATTGGTTTTAGAATTATTTATCCCTACAAACTCCGGAAGCAGTTTGGCGAGAGCCACAGGTTTCAACAGAACGAATGCTTCAAGATTTTTTACATATTAAAATCTGTGTTAGATAATGATAAATTTTAGCCTCAAGATATATAAAGCGTGGACGAGACAGGAATCACAACAATGCAAAAACCAGACAAAGTGGTTGCACGAAAAAGATTCAAGCAAATAGGACCTATTACTGGGCAGGAGCGAGAGCTATTCCGATTCCCCCTTTCTTTTTCCTTCCACGAATTAAGTTCAAGAAACACTTTCTCCAAGCTGCACCATCTGCAAGTTAGATGATGGAGACTAATTTTATAAATTTTGCAAAAAAAATTAAATTTAATTTACGAGATGTTCGAAAGAGAAACAAGTTTCTCTTCTCCTTTATAAATGCAACTCCCACTTGTCTATTGAGGCTCTTTATTTGCTCAAAGAGAACGGGGTTGTCGTTTTATCATTTCCTTCACACTGCAGCCATAATTTACAACCCCTGGACTGCTTTCAGGCCGCCAAAAAATATATTAACTCGGTCTGCCTCTTGGGTAACTAACAAACCAGGACAAACAATGACTATTTATCATATTCCGTCAATAGTAGTGGTGCATTCCCACTTGCTTTGGGTCGATCCAATATAAGTGCAGGATTTCGTGTTAGTGAAATATGTCCTTTCAACCCAGACATATTCGATGATTCTATATTTCTGCCTTTATTTGTTACTGATCGCCCCCTCTGATATCAGCAAAGGATCCTCCTCCTGTGGTACTTTCAACATCCACACATTTTGTAACACATGAAGAAGTATGTCCATTACCAAAAACAGAATCAAGCAAGGAGTCTAATCGTGAAAGAAAAAGGATAAAAGCCGGACTTCCAAAGGATACACCAGTCAGAAATTCACTGGCGGCTGAAAGGAGTAAAAAAACAAAAAGGTCAGCAGAAAATGAGAGGAAGGGTCCAGTTTTTTAATTATTTTCAACACTCCTTTGATTTTTTTGTTTATTTACTATATTTCGAAATGTAACGGTTTTTTCTTGAATTATGTCTACTTTTCTTTGCCTTTAAATCACATAATTTTTCAGTTATGCCAATTTACCCCAACAGCCATGCCAACTTGCCCCACACCTGGAGTTAGTTAGCACTGTTGGAGACGTTCGGGAAAATATTTTTCGGTGTACAGAACACGTTTTTAAATAATGACGCATGGAGGAATTGATAGCCGGCATTTTAGTTTGTAATTATCAAGAATCAAATTAATAGTGAGTATCATAGTAAAACAAGTCGGGAAACTAGAAGCTGGACGTTTCATGTATGAAAGGTTTTGTGTACTTCTTCCATAAAGACATTTGAGTGTGCCTTTGTCCCATTAGTATAATATGTAGCAGATAGTTTATGCATATATTATGTGAAAATATCCACTTTTGGATGATATTGACGTGCAAAGTCTTGAATTTGCACAAAAGTGACAACTTTGACCTATTATAACTTTGTTAATAATAGTGCGGTTTGCATCGAAATTGGTAGGATCATGCTTTACATTATAACCTAAATAACTGCTGATTTCGTGGTACCAAAATGAACTTAATGGGGGTTTTAAAGCCAATTAGAAAAAATTATAGTAATATACTCTTATTAGCTTTATTTGAAGGGATATCCGTATGGACGATATTTCGAAGTCTAGGCACCATATAGTGGCAGCCTCTAGAATTTTTTTCAGATATTTCGGTTAGGTAGTTTCTGAGAATGGCTCCGTTAACGAAATTATCACTTTTGCCCCCAGCACTCCCCACCTTTTCACCAAATGTCGAAAATAAGACAGCTTCGGAAAGTACTCACCGAGGCCCTTCATTTGGTAACCCATATGACTATATTTGATGCAAAAAAAATGTACACCCCCTTAAATTCGACGTAAAATGATAAATCTGGCAACTATCCCCGCTCTCCCCTACGTATGAGTGCTTTTTTTCGCGAAGTAAACCGGGAATATGGATACGATCAATTTATATATGTGAATGTATATGTACACTATTCAGTTTATTTGTTCAGAGTGAGCATTTGTAGCTAGATACGGATGGAAAAATGTGCGTAAAAGTTTGTCACATAAGATAAACACAAAACTGTTATACCCGAGGTGCCAGCTTCCGGTATTCCGATTTGTTTTTCATTAATTTCAAACAAAAATATCACAAAATCTAAATGCCTACCCGGTAGTGTATTTCTGGAAAGGACGCTTGATTTCGTGAACCAGTTGCGTTACAACCCTCACTGTGGTCAGATTGATTTGCTATCTTGTGAACATTTCGGGACACTACCGACTCTTTTATCTAGAGCAATAAGGCACAAATTATTGCTTGCGGTAATTTTATAGTGTTCATTCGACGTCACTGTGAAATATAATAAATAATAATTTAAGGGGGTCATCCCGTGTGTCGGATTTTTGGAATCGAATTTTTTTTTTTGCCGTTAATTATATCAACATGTTGTGTAAAATATATGAGCATGATTTTTTGATATTCAGAGTCGATCGGAAATTATAGTGTTAAACTCGTGATAAGTCACATGCTAGATTTATGTCGATCGCCGTAACAATGACGTTCGAATGACTTCGTTAAACGGACAAAAAATAGAAGCCAAGGCTGTACATGTGTTTCTTCAAGAAACCTACGGTTTATGGATTAGGTATAGCAGATTAATGGTCAGTTAAGGTTTTACAGCTAAAAATCGCATTCTACTTTTTAAATGCGTTTTTCTCAATACCGCATGTTGAAAATCGTCTGCCACCATAGCCCAAAATCTACCTAACGAAATTCTTTAAAATTTTGAAGACTTATTCAGCACATTTTTCTACAGCTCGCAAAATTTGGATAATTGCAATTCATTCAATAGTTTTTTTTTATTCATTGGAGAAGGCATAAAAAATCACCAAAATTCAAAAAAGAAAGTTTAATAGAGCACCTATTCACAAAAAATTTCTAAAAAAAAAGCCAAAAAACGGGATGATCCCCTTAAATGTATAATACATTTTCGTATTGGTCGAGACGAGATTCCTTTAGAGTGCACTGTGAGGAACTGGAAGGCGAAATAGAGAGTTCACGGCGGTGGAGAATCCTTAAAAGAGATGAGTCAGCCAGGTTGAAAACTTGGAAACTGGAATCAGTACAGACCCTCTTGAGGTACACCACCCGAGAGAATTGGTGAGAGAAGTGAAAGGGGGAAAGTTGACGGTCTTTGCAACCCCTTCTACACGTCAATGTTGCAAGGCGAACTGCGAAACTGAGAAAGCGGTTGTTAATAATGAAAAGGTGAGAGGTGCAATACTGTGCTTTGAACACTTCAAAGCACCTGGCATGGGTGGCATTTATCGAGCCATGTTGAAGGAGAGTAAGAAGCTCTTAGAGCTATTGCTAAGAAATATTTTTCTAGCATGTCTTGCTTTAGGTAATGTGTCTACCTTGGCAGAAGGTTAAGGTAGTTTTTATAGCTAGGAAAACCTGGAAGGATGACTATTCTAATCCGATGAACTTCAGACAAATCAGTTTGACTTCATTGTTTCTGAAAGGTTTGGAGAGACTGGTTGAGCGTCACATTCGTGGGGAGGCGATTAGGTCGCACCCACTACATGAAAACCAACAAACCAACGTGGAAATTCCTGTTAGTTTGTTCTTCATTTTTTGGTTTCAAAGATAGAAGATGCAACTTTAAAAGGTGAGTAGGCGATGGGGTATTCGTGCACGCTGAAGGGTCGTTTGACTGTGCGCCTTTCCAAAAACTCTGTGATGCCGCTAGAGCACATGGTGTTGATGATACTTTAATTAGGAGAATCAACGCTATTCAGAGATTGCTGGCTGAAGTGGGCGTCGATCGTTACCTAACAGCAGAGGTAACAAAAGGCTGCCCTCAAGGAGATGTGCTATTGCCACTTCTGTGGAGTATTCTGATCGATTCATTACTATGCGAACTGCAGAATTTGCCAATGCACGCCAAAGCTTTTGCGGGTGACGTGGCTGTTGTTGCTGTTGATCGGGATTCTGGAACAGTGTGTAGAAATATACAACCTGCCGTTGATTTGATAGACAGTTGGTGCTTCAGGTATGGACTTTCAGCAAATTAAAATAAAACCACAATGATATTATTTACAGAAAATAGAAAACTCAATGCCCTCACAGCGGTGCGGGGTAACGTGGATACTTTGGCAAAAAGGGTTAAATTTCCCCCATACCAGGACCGGAACCAGCAATTCGAGTATCCGTAGCATTGGCTGAAGCTCCCTTCATAAACTGGGAACAAGCTTTCCATTATAACTGGTGGCAGAGCCTAAATGCTGCTATACCAAACTTTTCCTGTCAGAACCAAATATGCAAACCGCAATTTTTTTCCCTGTCCATAAGCAAGAAGCCTGGCAGGAGTATTTTAGGAATTCTGACGTGTCCCTCCAGTAACGTAGAAGCGAAATCCATGGAGCACTTTCTATGTGAATGCCTTACCTATAGACGCATCCGACATCAAATTTTTGGGGCTGGTTTGCTACAACTGCAGTGGGTAACATTACATCGACTAACACAAGTCATGTGATGTATAAACAAATTCGGGATATTCGGTTAGAAGAGGGAATCGATTATCATATACCACTAGGATCTGAGTGCTCAGTGAATATAGCTCCTCCGCCACCAGGAAGACACACATAACTATTAGCGTCTATCGCTGGTCATTTGGTTCGTGTCAGGAGTCATCGTAAACCGGACCGATATGTTTTGTCACATGCCAGGGCCCCGCGGAACAAAATAAAATCTACAACAAGATTTCGAGAGTGATAATGATACAATGGGATTTTGTGATGATCAATTTATTAGTGATGCGATGTAATTATCCATGTGGATAACCTTTACAGTACATTTAGCTGCGGGGAAAAGAGAAATAACATATGCGGTCGGTTTAGGGTATTTTTGAGGCATAAATTGATGCAAATGGTTAGTTTTGTAAAAGGCTTCTGATTTAGAATAACCCTTTTGCAATTTATATATCAATATTAATATATACACATGTAGATTTGCTGACACCATTTGTTCAAAAATAACATTAATTGCTTGGTATTTTTTTACTGATTTCAAATAAAAAATTGAAAATTTTTTAGTGCACACGGAAAATGTCGAAACCTTGGCAGCAGTGAAAATCTAAGTATGCGCGCCATGGAAAACTCTGAATGCAAAAAAAGGGCCTCAGTATTTAAGTTACCGAAAAAGACCGAAAAAAATCTCATAAAAGTTGGAAATGTTACATATATATTTGTAAAGATCCTTTACCAAAGAGGGTAATGTGTTCTAAATGTTAAATATAAATAGTTGTAAGAATATTTTAAGGAACAATTGGGGTTACTTTGGCCCCACGACACCAACAATGCCGATAAAATCTTGTTGCGGGCACTCTGCTCAAAAACTAAGTACCTCAAGTAGATTTGTTTATGTCATAATCATGAAGAATTGAAAAGGTATACAGGAGAAAGTTTAAGAGTCCGTCTGTTTAATCCAATTGAAGAATTGTACCAGTCGCCTCCTACCTCCCGATTAAAAAGTTATGGCACCTTGAAATGGGTCTATTATTATGTCAAACCATAAGCTTTGATCGCCGTAACCACGACCTCATATAATAATAATAATGGTTGATGTGACAGTTCAATTGGATCTGGGCCTTGAAGCGTAGTAAGGCACTTTATTCAAGACCGTATTGGTACAGAACAGGATTTTCAGTACCCTGTACAAGACAACGTCGTCAGCATTGCGCTTGCACGCGATACTTGCTTTGATTTTACTCAGGTACTCATTTACACATAGTAGATTTTGATTCAGCAACCCCAACCCGGGAGGAAGCGGGTTGGTCTCTTCTCCAAACCAAATTACGCTTATTAAATGTATGAAAATAATTCTTCCTTTGGACGCCTAAACTTATTAAGTTTCAGCGGCGCTCGTGAGAAGAGATACTCATCTTTTCCAAGCCCCCTTCCTTTTTTACCGCCCTCCGGTGGAAATGGGTTGTCAAACCAAAATTTACTATGATCATGTCGAAATACTAACCTTTTGAGACCCCTCCCCTTCCAGAGGTAGCGGTAATAGTTCAGACTTCACCTAGACGCTTCAGGTGTAAAATGTTTTGTGTCTCCTTATGTGAGAAACGATGAGTGCTCGACAGTTCCGTGTGAACATACTTAAAAATTCGATTGCCCTCTAATTTTAAAGGGGCCATTTACAGAAATAATTTGATCTGGAAAGCGCTACATTGCTGACGGGGTCGGCTCATGGTGATCGATTTCGCCATTTATCTCTATCAAATGCCTGATCTGGATGCAATCTCGAAGCTTTTAAATCCCCTTCCAGCGTATCAAGCCACCGTTTTCTCGGCCTGCTTTTTGGTCGTTTACCATCGGCTTCGATGCTCAGACCAATCTTGGTAAGTGAATTCTCGTTAACACGAGTTACGTGACCATACCATCGAAGTCGCCTCTCGCGTTGTTTCCCACGATCGGTGCAACTCCATACCGATCCCGGATATCCTCATTTCGGATGTGATGAAAACGTGTCACGCCACTAGTCCAACGCAAGATCTTCCTCTCCACTACCGCAAGACGCCGTTCATTGTCTTTTATAGTCGACCAACGCCCAGAACCATTGAGGGCAACAGGACGGACGAAATTGCGGTAAATTTTAGATTTGAGACGTCCATTGATACGTCAATCACAAAGAAGACCAGTTGTGGAACGCCACTTCAGTTCTGAAAACGGGACCTGCTTCCCTTTATAGGACATACATTTTGGGCCCTCATTCCCCTATATTTCTCTCAATATCAGAAATATGACCAATTTGAAAAATTACTAATTGAGCCTTTTCATTTGATATCCCACGTAACCATATTCTTTGGAGAAAAATGTAAACCTCCTTTTCATATATATGGGGAGCCCCTTTTAAACTCAGCACAAAATGGCGCCAGTTACCATATGTGTAGGAACTCACAGACATATTATACATGCTTTCACCAAATTTCATGACAATTCCTGCAGCAGTTTCCGAATATGTGGGGTGTGACAGGCAGGCAGACAAAGAGGCAAACATCGAATCGATTCCAGTAGGATTTTGTTTCACACAAAGCCTTAAAAACGGCTGGGGGAAGTAGATTGTTCATAAATGGGATTTTAATATTTCACTCAAATGCTTGTCATCCTCGTTAATTACGATTTCGACATCTTATTTGCGTGAGTTAAGAAACAGTAAACTAGCGCCAAATTGAGAAATTTTAACTGCTAGTCAAATCTTCTTGAAACTTTCGAGGATTATGTGGGATGCTGTGCTCTATATTGGTGTCCCCTCAATCCTTAAACAAAACATTTTCAGCTCTGGCCAAAGTTTGATCTAAGGTATGGGTGGGTTTACGCTCAATACAATTCGCAGTCATGTTGCGTTCTGCAAATTATATAAAGGAGCATTTAACATTCGTTCCAACTGCTTCATTCACGCTGCTACCAGGGCAGAGATGGGGCAGCGTCTGACGAGATGCTTCAGCCCTGATAAGAAACCGTAAAGCCGTCCTCGCTTAATATTTTTAAGGTTTTGTGTAAACAAAACTTTATTAAAATCGATTCAATGTATCTCTGTCTGTCTGTGTGTCACACGCACTTTTCTCCAAAACGGCTAAACCGATCCTAACGAAATTTTATGGGAACTTTGAAATCCCACGCATATAGTAAGTGACATAAATTTAGGTGGAGTTTAAGGGGGGGCTTCCTGTACATGCAAGGGGGGGATTCAAACATTTTTTTTCAACAGATATAGTCGTGTAGGATATCATATGAAAGGTCTCGATTAGTACTTTCCGTAACTGATATGTTTTGACGTGAATTGCAAAGTGCGCGAGTAAGGAGTCAAAATGTACGCACCTCAAGTGAGACAGGACTCATTTTTGGAAACAACCTTACCTAAAAATCCGAAAAAAAATCCGGTTGGTGCGCTTAGATTAAATCTAGGCCTCAAAATATGCCCCACTCCGATATCTGCTCAAATAAACGTGCTAATAGTATATTACAAACTTTTAGAAATTTACTGAAAAACCCCCCTTAAATTCATCCTGGAACTTCCGAATTTCGTATCAGTATAGAGGATAATATTTCGTATAAACGTGTAACTTTCATGGAAATCTGGCCATTAACGCCAAAGTTACAACAATTCAAACTTAACAATTAACTGCTTCCATAGCCATGCAAATAAGATGCTGACGTCATAATTAACGGGAATAACTGAGATTTGCGTGAAATATTAAAGTCGCATTTATGAAGAATCCTGAATGTCCCATTCCGATATCTGCTTAAATAAACTTACTAATGGTATATTACCAACTATTAGAAATTGACTAAAAAGCCCCCCTTACGTTCATCCTAGGAGTACTAAATTTTGCCGTCATAGAGCGCAGTATCTCGCATACGCATGCCATGAAAATCCAACTATTAGTGTCAAAGTTGTAGCAGTACAAACTTATCAATTTCGTGCGAATTAACAGCATCCTAAGCCATCCAAATAATATGATGAGTCATAATTAACGAGAATAATCGACATTTTTTAAGGTTTTGTTTGTCAAACAAAACCTTATTAAAAACGGCTCAATGTCTGTCTGTCTGTCTGTCTTTTTTTTTTTGAGGAGGTGGAAATCTTCAAAAGACACTGGCCTGGACACGTCAGCGTCTGGGATTCTTACCCACTAAAACCACCTCCGACTCCCTCCAAGCCCCGCGGATCCACCGTACGGGATTACATCACGAGGCGGAATCAGCTCATTTTCGCTTGGTCCCCTTTCGTCTCTACGCGGCGTACGTAACCGCGCTTTTCTGATCTCCTCTGCCTTTCGCAGTTTGCTCTGGATAGATACGACCATGGAGTTGATCGCATCCCAGTCTTTCTGACATGTTAGCATTCTTCGCACCAGATTCTCTGGTAAAAGCACCTCTCCTAGAGTCTCCTCTAGGTTCTTCCTTTCCTCCACAAACCTTGGACAGTGGAAGAATACATGCCCTGGGTCCTCTGGGACTCCATCACAGTTTGGACAGTCGGGTGAGGTATCGCGTTTAAACCTGAACAGGTACTGGCGATATCCTCCATGCCCCGTGAGAAACTGAGTAAGATTATGATTAATCTCACCGTGCCGTCTCTCCAACCACTCCTTGATGGCAGGGATGAGCCTGTGTATCCACCGACCCTTTCCCGAGCGTTCCCAGCGCTCTTGCCAGCTATTTAGCGATCTCTCCCTTTCGGCGTTCTTCGTCTGCGATAAAGGAGAAATAGACTTCGCATTATATATATTCGTCATCTCATCTCCTAAGATGTCGATGGGCATCATTCCAGAAATGAACTCAGTTTGTTACCGTTAAATGTAACCTGCAATGCCTTTTCCCAAACTGGAGCTGCATAGAGTAGGATCGAACTCACTACCCTAGCTATAAGCAACCTGGAAGCATGCCGTGGCCCTCCCACGTTCGACATCATTCTTGCCAGGGCCATACTCGCAGTGGATGCTTTGTCATAGACATACTGCACGTGTGGCTTATAGCTAAGCTTCCCTCCCATCTAACATCACTCCCAAGTATTTGATCGCAGGCTTAGAAGTGATGATATGATTTCCATGATATGATTTGATTTCCATGATATGATTTGAACACGGGCAAAATTTCTTTTACGGCCCTTGGTGATGAGGACCGCTTCCGTTTCTTCCTCCGCAAAAGCCAGACCAGAACTCTCAAGCCAATATTGGTAAGTGAATTCTCGTTAGCGGGAATTACGTAACTACACCATCGAAAAGCCTCCCTCATAGTGTTTCCATGATCTATGCAAACCCGTATCGACCGCAGATATCCTCATTTCGGATGTGATTAAAACGTGTTACGCCACTAGTCCGATAGAACATCTTCGTCCCCATTACCGCTAAACGCCGTTCATTGTCTTTTATAATAGGCCAACACTCAGAAGTATAGAGATACGTCGATCACAAAGAACACCGGTTGTCGAATGCCACTTCATTCAGATTGCGTTAAAGCGTGAAGCAATTTCAATACGCAGTTCTCCATTGGCTGATAGCATTGAGCCGAGATATTTAGATCGCTTAGTTCTGGGCAGGTCACCGCCGTTGGGAGACCTGGACGATTTAAATATCTCGAGTCAATGCCATCGGTCAATGGAGAATTGCGTTATGCTCCTCCCATAAGGAAACACAAAACCTTTTATACCTGAAGCGTCAAGCTTCCGGTTTCCCGACTTGTTTAAAGTTCGAGTGCTAAGCCCAAAAAGAAGGAGTTAGTTGCTCCCATTTGGTCTGATCCGACATCAAGTGGATGCGGACTTATGAACCGCCAATCTTTAAATAAATCAATTGTTTCTCGTCGCTGGTCGTGGTAACCGCTAGAGTTCATTGTTAGGTAATTTGCTATGCATCTAGATTTGTGGCACATTTAATTTAAATATGGTTAATCGTCCGATAATTTTGGGATGTCTATGTGCATTGGTACGTAATGCACTATTATTTAAAATGACTGTCCAGGTAGTCCAGAGTAATATGTAATAAAATGGGACATCATGTATATATAGGTGATCAATCTACATATACATGCGTATTCATTTAGAGGAATATGAAAGGGAGGCAGTACACATATATTAGTTTAATATATTATATCCTTCCTCCTAACCCAATTCCTTCAAAAAGTATCAATTTCATTTGTGATCCCCTTCTTCAAAATACACGGCGTAAGACACCAACATAAGGAAATTCATAAACATTCATTTCGCTTTGACTTTCAACTTTGCTTTTGGATAGATCTCATCTTACCTTTGCTTGTAATAAATACTCTTCGTGGTTTTCAACTTTATTTCCTCACAGAGTAATATGCCGCCTCCATTTTTACGTTACTTTCACCGCATATATCCTCGGGCTTTAATAAATAATCTTTTTCCTCCTTGATTATTTTCGGGCCAAAATGGAGAAAACAGGCGGTATCGATGTCAAGATTCAAAGAATCCAAGCAGAAAAATATTCTGCACTAAGACAAAGATGGCTCACATCTGGAAATCAACAGATGGAAAAACTTTTATTTCTTTATGGGCGAAAGTGTGGGAAATGGATCGTTTTCCGATTTCTCACATCATATTTGTGATTGTATAACGTCGATAATATGTATTTTGATAGGCGCTTCTAACTATAGAATTTTTATATTTAAGTGGAAGCACATTTACAGCATTGCAACTTAAATGTTTAAGAGCCAGCCAATGGGCGAAGTGAAAAGGGTAGTTATAACATTTTCTTGGAATATAACTTAGATTACCATACCATAGATTAGAGGGTAACCACTCTTTTACTATCTAAGACATAACAATCATGTTTCCAAAATTTCTTTCAGAAACCCAACGAACACTTGCATATATAAGATATGTATGGCTGCAAAGATGTGCGGATTTTCGAAGACTAACTGAAGAGTAATGTCCTCATTGATACCAAAGAATCGTAAGTATAAGTGACGGTGATGATATAAAATTGCAGGTATTAGAACGCCCATCCTAAAAATGGCACCGAGCTTGAATATTTGAGATGCCCAGCAAGAGATACCCAGCACTAAGGTAGGCAGAGAGGTCACGATGCTGATGTTTGATGCAGACGTGGCATTCGTCCTTTTGAGCATACAACAACTACTGCCAGCTGAACCATTGACGCCCACTTTTTCAGGACACGCTACCAAGGACAACTTTGCAATTTTAATTGATGCTCGGAGATTTGAGGGCTTGTAATTACCCTTAAGGAAAGAAAACAAGGCCGTTAAGAGGGAAATGTTTGGTGTAGTTGTCGACGGCTACAGAAGCGGCGGCAACAGCAAAAGTCGCATATATACAAAGCCCTGTTTGAAGCGACATTTATACGGCAGCTAAAGAAAAGCAGAACGTAATTTAAATGCTAATTTTTGTCTGAGATTTCATCTTCACTTTTCGCCCTCGCCATGCCACTTTGGAACGATGATGTTTTAGATGTCCAGAAAATCTTTTGCTTTCTCGTCCGGAACAATATACAAGCTACAAGATGAAGACATACAAAAAGCCATGAGAAATGTCTATGGTACTAATGGCAAGGCCGAGGGTTGTTGAGGAAAACGTTGAATAATTAGGCGCTTCATTCTCTGGAAGCCAAGAGAATTTCTTTTCTTTGGTCTAAACAAATATTTGTAATTGACTAAAATACGAACAAATTTAAATTACGGTAAAGATTTCTGTGCTTGACATGTCGGCAAGAAAATTGAAATAAGATACTTTTCAGGTAAGTGAAGTTTTAATTCCTCTACATTTTCTTTCAATACTATCTAATTAAAAAGCCAGAAGTTGAATAATTATCAAGATATTGAACACAGCATTTCAAACATTTTTGAATTACACATATAAATACACAAAACTGTTGTAAGGAGTATCAGCCAGGAGGGAACTTTTTTCAAAGGTAAAACATAGAGAGGTCCTTTAAACAGCTGCTGCCGGAATGTGTCTGGGATTATAAATGTGTCCTTATTCCTTGTTCCGCGATGTTACACCAGCTACAGAAAAGTGAAACGTTCACCATGAACAATGAAGAGGGGAAAATTGTATTGGTGTTATAGCTTACGAAAACTTCATTGATATCGCACCTGATGGAATGCGTTTCACTTTACCCGGACCAAAACTAATGAGAGGATGCTTGAATATGCATAAGCATTTGCAATACTTCCACAAAATGCTCTTCTTTGACATAACGTTCACTTATGTTAAATATTAGTAAAAGCTGCAGAAAAAGACAACAGCAAATCACTTCCAGAGTTTCGAAATATAAAATAATAATTTATTACAAAAATCCAAGAGTTTTTTTCCTCAATCCAACAATTTTGGCAACACTACAATCTTAAGGGGTAATACCACTGGCAGATTCCAGGAATCGATTTTTTTAATGATTTAAGAAATACTTAGAACTCGGAAGAAATGAGACCATAAGTGAAATTTGTGAAGATTTGAAGAAAATGTTTTCCTCCTTCATGTCAATAAGACCTGTTAAAACTTTAAAGCAATTTTTCTCCGAAAAGGTGCAAAGATAACTACAAGCATTTTTAATATTTTTACTTGAAAATTAAATCACATCTTCAGAACAAAAATTTCCAAGAAATTAGGAAATGGTTGATAAGTTCATTGGAACTGTTTCTAATGACATTTTTAAGGTTTTATGTGAACTCATCAAGGGTAATTTGCAAGGTTTTGTATGAAACAAGGTTTCCCATTTCGTCCCTCAATCTCGGACAGTGAGATTATGTGCTCTGGGTCTTCGGGGACTCCATCGCAGCCTCGACAATTGGGCGAATCATCTAATTTGCACCTGTAGATGTATTAGCGATATTCACCATGCCCCGTCAGATTAGAATCAATCTCCCCATATTGTCTCCCCTGCTGCATTGAAAATAGGCGTCAGCCTGTGTTTCCACCGGCCCTTTCCCGAGTGGTCTCTATTTACAGATTTTCGGTGACTCACTTCAGATTGTATATATATACTCGTCATTTCATCTGCCAAGACGCCAATCGATATCATTCCTGAGATGACGAATGCAACCTTATCTGAGACGGTTTTGAATGCAAAACACACTTTTAGGGCAGTCCTCCTGTAGGCCGCACTCAGTTTATGACCATTAAATGACATGGGAAACGCCTTTCCTCGAATAGGGATGTCATAAAACAAACAAATAAAAATAAATACATTCTTCAGGTTCAAGGCCACTACCACGTAATATTTTTCGGATAAGTCAGTAAACAGAGCCCATACTGCCGATCTAAAAGGCCGCCTCGGCTCTCAACGATCCGGAGTAATATATTGCTCCAATATTTTCCCTATAGTGTCTAGAAGATGCATGAGTCTGAAAGAGGATGGTTAATCTGCAGGTTTACCAGCAGCAGTACCAGCTTCTGCCGGTTCCATACTGTAGAGTATATCCACTCTACATTGTCTTTGAACAATTCAAGGAACATGTCCGATCTGCATTTTACAGCGAGCTTAAGGGCTCTGTTTGGTATGCCGGCTAGGCCTGTAGCTTTGTTTTCACCTATACTGCAGATCTCCAACAGCTCGTCCATGATCACTGCAGGAATTACCATCACACTCAGAGATCTCTGAAATGTGTCAGTGCCCCTCCCTTGGCAGGCTGATTGAAAGCTGGCCACTATCTTCTACTGGGGAATGAGCACCTCCTAGGCATGGATGCGTCACATGCCTTGTGGCTGCATTGTGTGACATGAAAAACTCTCTCTGTGCCGCCTGCCTTAGTAGGTTGGTCTAGCCATACTTCCAAGAAACTTCCTACGTCCAAAACTTTTGCACACCAGCCTGATACCTTCCTCGACTTTAGATTTCCTGCTTCCCTGGCCTGTCGCTCCCTTCTCAGTTCAAAGATTACTGGCTGGTGGTCGCTGCTGGTGCAGTTCTCGCTAACGTGCCAGGGCATATCACGTACCAGTGCACTGCTGACAAAGGCCAGGTCTACGATTGTGGAAGACCCCCTCTTTTTGCGCCACTCTCCCTGCTTTGCCACTCGGGGGCCCAAGCGTTGAAGTTACCGGCAATCACCTTTGGACTATCTAGAACAAAGTTGTCTAACATGTCTTCTAATTCAGACAATGAGAGACTGGGTGGGGCCACTGGCCGACTGACTCATGGAGCATTGTATAGCTTGTCGATCGCACGCGCATATCGCCACTCTATCAGTCGCGTCTGTGACCCAAACACCACTGTCTCGGTTTCTGTAAGGTTCATTTATGATGGCAATTTCCATCTGAGATTCATAATTGGTCTTGAGCTACCCTGCAATGATTGAGATTTATTTGAATAAACCTCATTTTTCATCCTGAATTCCGACCATTCACCACTTCTAGCAAAGATGCCGGCTATCTCTTCCTGTCTTTTCTTCTCACAATAGGCGATTAGGGTTTCTATCGCACTCCTTAGCAGCATGTCCTTTTTCCTCACATTTTCTACATCGGTCGGATCAATCAATGCCGCTTGTTCATGCCTTCGGAAAGTGTCCAAACATGAGACATTAGAAGCACCTCTTTAATGAAATCTACTACCGCGGCCGGCAGACAACCCAATTCGAACTTTTCTGGCCGACAATAATTTCTGCGCTGCCTCCACTGGTAGTCGCATTGTTCTTTCAAAGCAATGCATATTTCTTCTATCGATGTCACTTCGTCAAGATCCTTGTATTGTATGTAGATCTCCTGCTTTTGGGCCATGTCTGTGACATTCTCCTCAAGCAAGTTTTCCACTTGGGTAAGAAAGCCATCGGTTTGGCCTAAGCTGGATTTCCTCAACTCAAACATTAGATCGTCTTTCTGGGTCCTTCGGATCTTGCTGAAATTTCTACCGAGATCCCTAAAGTCGGGGTCAGATTTCCCTTTTTTTAGAATTCCCACGTACAACAAATTGTAGAGATAAAAATTGCCTCTGGGCGAATTCGCACTTTTTGTTTTGTTCTTTTTGTTCTTCACCTTCTTATTAGCGACCTTCCTCCATGCACCTTTTTCACTCCCCTTAGGCTCAATTCCTGACGCTCTAGAAGATCACTGTTCTTCTCTCGGACTATTTTCTTTGTTGGAAGGTCGCTAACACTACGGTTAGGTGTCACTTGGGTCGCCTGTGGTAGTGTTGGAATGGCAGATTTCCAATTTCCCTTGGAACCTCTTTTCTCCTCTTGTGACCTATTATACAGGGTGCAGCAGCATAACTTCCTTTTTTAAAATGCGCGCCACTCAGTTAGTTGATGTCATAGCGGAGCGCTAGTGGTCTCGTTCAAGAGGGGATACTGGTTCAGTCGCCATCATGCGTTGGAATAGTGAGGAGCGTGCCTTTGCCGTTGAGGTTTACTTTTCAAGCGGATGTTCGGTTATTGCAACACAGCGTGCATTTCGGAATCGCTTTAATTTAGCCCCGTTGGCTCCCGTCCCAGACCGCAAATCAATTGTTACATGGGTCACTACATTCAGACAAACTGCAAGTGCGACAAAAGGAACAACTGGAGTCCCTCGGCCCGTTAGATCACCTGAGAACATTGAAGCAGTGAGAGCGTCAATGTTGCGATCGCCACGGCGTTCTGCACGCAAACACGCATCTGCCCTTGGACTATCCGATCGTTCTGTGAGAAGAATTCTTCGTGATGATCTTCATTTTCATCCCTATAAGATGGCGATAGTGCAGGAACTTTCAGAACGTGACTTCAATTCTCGGATGAACGCGTGTGAGCTTCTTCTTGATGTCGTTCCCGAGGGTGCTATTGTTTTTTTAGCGATGAAGCCCATTTTCATTTGTGTGGGTCGGTTAACAAACAAAACATGCACTACTGGGCTGACACCAACCCTCGAGAATTGCATCAAAAGCCTTTGCATTCACCCAAAGTCACAGTGTGGTGTGCAATTTCCTCAGCTGGAATTATTTGTCCCTTGTTTTTTGAGGAAAATGAGGTTACAGTGACAGTGAATTCGGACCGGTATGTAAACATGCTACAGATTTTTTTTCCCACGGCTAGAAAATTTGGATTTGGGGGACACTTGGTTCCAACAAGACGGTGCAACAGCACACACTTCAAGAGCATCGATGGCTGTTTTGAGGGAACACTTTCCAGAGCGCCTTATCTCAATTAGAGGCGATTTGGAATGGCCGGCACACTCTCCCGATCTGTCCCCTTGTGATTTTTTCTATGGGGTTTTTTGAAATCCCGTGTTTATGTGAACCGTCCAAGAACCCTACAAGATTTGAAGATCAACATCCAAGAAGAAATTGCCAACATAACACCTGCTATGCTAACAAGGGTCATGACAAACGCCAGAAATCGGTTTACGCAATGTATGGAGAATAGGGGACGTCACCTAACAGATTTGATCTTCAAAACAATGTAAATAAAAACTTTAGACATGTACCTACATTATAAAAAATAAATAAATATTTTCCGATGCATACAATAGTTTTTATTGAGTTTTGAAAAAAGGAAGTTATGCGGCCGCACCCTGTAGTTGACCTTTACGGCTCTCACCATGTTTTTAATAGCCTGGTGCACGTTGCGCTTGTTCTTGATGCACTTCTGCTTCAAGCTGCTTGAAAGGTAGTCCCTCCGGGTTAGGCCTTTATTCTCTCTTCTCCTGAATGGGTCACTTTCTTTGTCTCGAATACCTCCTGTGATCGTCCCTTTTGGGTGTGGATCCCGCCTTAGCAGGACAGCGATCTTCTTTCAACTCATCATTTTGTGTCTTCGTAATTGGTACTTTGGCAAGGTCTTGCTTCGCTTAAACATATCTTTCTCCAACTCTAAATTAATTGTAGGCCAAGTTGTCCACCACCGAGGCACTGCGGTCGAGGGATATCGACGGCCGAGAGCCCGCGTGCTCGGATCAGAATACAGTTGCCAAGATTGTGTTCAAGCTGAGGAATGAAAATAGATTTTGAGCTCCGCGAAAGGCATGTTGAAAATATCAGCGCTATGTGTTTTATACGAGGCGGCAAAGCAAGTGATGTCGTTAGAAGCCTTTCAGACCCGTGCAAAGTTTGAAAAATGTGTAGAAACCCAGAAAGTTTCAACACTGTTTTGGGAATGGGAGGGGAAGAGTGCAATGGCGGAAGAGGTATTCTAAATGGGCACAAAGAAAAGGGAACGGGTTAATTTAATTTGCACCTTTTTAAGAGTAAGACGCAGTTGCGGGAGGATGACCATTCCAAAGAGTAGTACTGGAGGATATTTTTAACAAGGGAGTTGAGGAGAGTTAAGTTAGGTTGGATGGAGTGAAAATCAGAGGAAAAGCGTAGTAAAAAGCCCGACATTTTGCAGTCCCATTAACGACTTCGAGGCAGTGGGTGTCGGTGTTCAGTTCTGAATTGATAAGGAATATGCTTCAAAAGAGTAGGAAAAGGAAATGGATGGGGATTTCAGCGAGTAATATATAGAATAAAATTTTCTGACGTTTAGCGCTAATCCCCCGTTTTTACAAATAAACTTTATATAGCGTATAAGTACTTATTTCGGGAGCTACGTACTCCTTTCAGCAGAACTTAGCTATTAGATTTTTAAAAGAGAACCTACTTTTTTTATCCCCAATAACAAACTTACAACCATCTGGAACGATAACTAATTAGTAAGCTTTTGGCGATTCTTTTTGTGGACTTCAGGGTAAGAGTGATAGGACTCAGGAAAGGTGGGGACATAACAATGAGGAGATCAGATAGAGTGGTATAAAAGGTACTGAGTGCTTGGTCGCCTTTCAATGGGGAGAGGAGGGGGCCCAATTGCTTGTCACTAGAGCAGATCATCGAAATTTGCTTTACGAAATTTAAACTTGGCGAGCTTGCACACGACAGGGGACCGAAACCGGGATGTCGGAGCATTAAACTTGAGAACAGGGTGATGGGCGACAGGAGCACCATAAGAACGGCTTGAGGAGATTGGGAAAAGCAACAATTTTTGGAAAGCTTTAATTGGAGAGCGACATATGGACGTGGAGAAAAATGGAAAAGTAAAAGTGGAAAGGAAAAGGAAATCTAAAATATTGTCATCTAACCAGGTTTAATGGGAATGCTAAGGCAGATAACTTGAAACTTGGCAGATTGGTCTTTAAACACTTTTTGGTAGTAAAAAAATCTTATATTTGTAAAATCATTCGAGGTCGGCGAGGCAAGCGGGGGGCTCGCAAAAAGAAAATTGGGAAATGGTGGCACAAATAGTTGTTTAGGTAATTAGACAACGTTGAGCAGCATTAGATTGGGAGTCATCGGTCAGGTGTGGTCATCGGTTCAGCGGTGGCATGCATCGATGAGGTGTTCCTGGGAGCGCGCGATTCATCAACAGCTATTTGAGATAGTTTGGCCTGGATGCATCATTGGTGCAGATCTTTTAAAATCTCGCTGGTGGCAGTAGGATTTGTATCGTGACTTGAAGTCGGATACCAGTTGACTAATCTGTGAATGAGTACCTGAGTCAAATCAGGGTAATAATCTCGGACGGACGCAATGCTGACCACATTGCTTCCTACAGTATTCTGTAGTGTACCGTTACGGTCTTGAATGAAGTGCTCTAACACACTTCAAGGCCCTGATCCAATATGGATTGTTGCGCCAACGATTATTATTATTATTTTAAAATTACACTGGAATAGTGCACGCAGACAAAGGCGAGGGATTTGTCGGTCAAGGTGTTTTCGGTATGGCGCCAGTATTGTTAATCGCAATCGCTGGCATTCTATATACAGAGCCAGGCATGGATGTTACTACGCTGCTGCTCGATGAAGCTGCAACTTGAGGTAGCAAGTTGGAAAGGAATGTTCCAACTACGTGTTGAATCGACGCTAAAGCAGCTGTGTGTTGATGCAGCATTTGAAGCTCATCCGAGGTCGTGATACCGCAGGAAGAGTTACGCCGATAAGAAACGTTTGGAGGCAATTTGGCTCGAATGTCTAGAAACGAAGGTATTCCTAGTCATTCAACAGTACCCATCGCGGACCGGAAACTTGGAGCGAATAGACACCCTCTTTTTTTTCAAATAGCGCAGACCGGGCCACAGATCTTCGAGGATGTTAACACAATAAATACATTTAGCCACGAGGAGGAAAACCTTTGAAATTTTTACACTGTGTAGTCACTAGTGCCAATGGTTGACAGACAGAAGTTACGCGCACTCAGTATTGATTCGGGAATAAGTGTAGCAAAAGAAAGTGCTTACGATGAAAGAAGTGGAAATCGATCTACGGCGCTTCGAGCTCTGGGCAAGCTCGTTGTTCCGAAACACGTAGAATTTATGATCAGTATCACATCAACTGATAATCAGGAATTTGATTCAGTATTGATTCATTAAGCAAATTGCAGTAGAAGTTTTATCGACAAAGACTCAAATAACAAGAAAATAATTTGACTATGAAATTTATCTTTTCCGGGATCACCAGCTGTCAACGTAAGTCTGACACCGAATTTGTGGCTATAACCACTAGCCTTACCAGAATGCAAAAGCACAGTGAGGAGGAATGAGAATACTACTTAGGATCTCCCCATTTCACCTTGCCAAGTCACACATTGTCCGGCTAATAAATTTTCCAGAAACTCTCGCTCCAGTTAAAGAGAGCGGAAATTCTGGAGATTCTTAATATCATTACCCGTAAACCAATCCTTGTCTTTATTGGATAGCCAAGAGTACACCTTCATCTTAAGTAAGGATAACATTTTCTTAGAACAAACAAGTATAACTTGAAAGACATCTTAGTCGGATAGTAGCCGCCCTGAATTGATAACAAATACCAATTAGCGCAAGTTAGATTTACAAAATGCTACCCAGCCATTGAAGCTATCGTGACTTCCGCGTCCTTTTTTCTCAGACAGACTGGGGACAGCATTTATCAAAGTTGAAATATCCTGACACTATCCTGCCAAAATAGCGGATAATAAAATGCCAGAAGCTTACTGCAACACCTACACTTACGAGGAACTGCTCCCCGAAAGGACATTTTAAAGAAAAAGCAATCAAAGCACGACCCAGCGTTTTTTGTGCTTCATTCTTCAAATATGTATATCATGCCCCACTCTACTCACCATGCAGTTCTTTTCAAATAAGACTACAAGAGTACATACAACATTTGGCCATATATCACAAACTCAATTATACCGTCTGTTATGCAGGTATTTTTTGATTATGAAAACTCAATTACCTTCACAACCTCAAAGAACCTTGTTTTTATGTAAGCATCTCGCTTCGTTAATATCACTCCCTCAAATTTCGCCTGCCAACGTCAAAATCTCATCCACTGATGACCAAAAATACTTTCTGTTGTGAAACTAATTAGGACGTACACATATATTGATTGCTGCGATGTCCTCCTCGTCAAAATAAATCGGTACTAAAAGGCTCCACTAGATAAAAATAATTACATTATTAACTAAGAAGATAAACAGTCTGGTGCTGTAGATACTGTCCGTGGATCCGAAATTGCTCGACAGATACGAGCGAACCCGCCAGTAGCCCTTACTTAATGCCCGTGTCACGCCACTTCACTGCCCACTCACCTTTCCCCATGCACGCTTGCAGAAAAAAGATTAATGAATATTTATCGGATTATAGTGAAGGATAAATAAAATCCGAAAGTCATGCCAGACACAGTCTGATCGATAAAAGAAGTGAACGATTCGTTTGGCCTCTTTGCATCCGGCCAGGAATGTATACGGGCGAGTATGTGTGCTCACATTATTTTCCAGTTCCTTTATCCTTGTTTTTCCTTTCCCCGGGAAATAAAATTAAAATTTCACTGTCTACAGGAAATGCCGAAATGTGTCCTATGTCCTAGGGGTAGAACTTTATTTTTCCTGTGGAATGTATGTACGTGTGTATGTACATGCAACAGCCAGGAGAGGAAATTATTTTGGTGAATTTATTATGCGAAAAAAAAAATTTAAATTAAATTTAACACAAAAGAGTAGCCTCTGAAAAACTTGTTCAACCAACAAAACGTTTGATCTTTCATTATGATTAATAAAAATTATTATTCATGAAATTGAATATCCGTGTGAGCAGTTTTAATTTAAGCTTGAATTCATCCTGGCGCGTAATTCCGTGAGCATAACTCCGAAAAACTCTTTTGAGTTAAACATTTCATTTCTTTTGATTGGTGAATGTTATTGTCGGAAATGTTAAGACCTTGGTTTTCAGTAAATTCTTTCCCAAAATGATGGCTGAACAAAAATATGCAACACAATTAGCCATAATAAGGTATGAAATATGTCACCCTTCAAAGAGTTGAATATCAAGATCCAGAAATGCATTCGCATCTTAATAAATGCATCGCTATTGTTGGGGATGCAAATGGATTCAGGGATAATTGAGCAGCAGAAGATTACTCTCCCAAACGAATGTGTATTATACAGACTACCCTGTTTAGGATAGTACAAATTTTAACAATGACTGGAACCACTCCTAGTAGCTTTTTACGTGAATAATGTCAAAAAGTTCTACTTGCCAAATAGAATCAAAAGTTTCTACTCCCATAAACATTTAGTCCCAGATTTACCACCATTTTCGGAAATCATATAAACGGATATTTTTGCAATTGCTGAATTCCTCGTCACTTCGAATATATAACTCTTCAAACCTTAAATAACTTTCAAAATCAATGTTTTATCTCAATTTCAAAATATAATATTGTAATGGTGTTTTAAACCCATAAATCTGCAAAACTCCGCCATGCTATTAATATAGTATGCTGATCCCAAGCCCAGGTAAAGGAGAAGGGTTTGAGGCAACGTACTCAGTACTATCATCAGTAAAACAAAAATTAAATGCTGAGATCAGAGAAAGAGATAAATAGAGTATAGTTGGAGTTATTCCAATATGCTAAATCCTACCTGATCTCTGTTGGTGACAGGCCCCGCGACAGGTCGACCAAGAAAATGCATACAATGTCGTTACCAACATGATGATCGGATTGAGTCACAAGCCTCGGAGAAATGCTAAGGCGTCCACCTCAGTCGACGCGACAGGACGGCCCCGGTCCTGTCGAGAAATGACCAAGGGTTCTTGACGCATGGACGGCGTCAGGACGTAAGCAAGTTAGTCCGAACACAACGAACAAAACAAATACGTGTCTGCACGCTAAATGTTGGTACCCTAACTGGAAAGACGGAGGAACTCGCAAGAGCCCTTCGGAAAAGGCGCATTGACATCTGCGCTCTGCAAGAAACCCGATGGTCTGGTGCCAAAAGCTGCGACATTGAGCGCGAACGCGGTAAAAATGTCTATAAACTCCTTTATTTTGGTAACCCACACACTCAATATGGTGTTGGCATTGTTATCTCAGAGGGTTTCCGTAGTGCCATTAAAGAAGTCGAACGATTTGATGATCGGCTGATGAAGTTCATCATTATATCAGCTGATGAACTATTCACTTCTTCACCACGTACACACCACAGACAGGCGACCTGATGCCGAGAAAGATGCCTTCTGGCAACTTCTCGATGAAAAGGCTTGTCATGTGCCTGCTGACGACTATATTATCATTGCCGGCGATCTTAATGGTCATGTGGGTGAAAAGGCAGACGGTAACAGTTGCGATGGGGGGAAGGGGTTCGGAGCGCGCAATGAAGGTGGCGAGCGTATAATCGATTTTGCGGACATGAATGACCTTGTACTTATGAATACATGGTTCATCAAACGATTGTCCCATCTTTCTAAATTTTATAGTGGGAACAGTAAAACGCAAATCGAGTATATTATCATAAGACGCCAACATTTTACCACTGTCACTGATTGCAAAGTCGTTCCCTATGAGACCAGCGCACCTCAACATCGGCTGTTGACTGCCCTCCTGCGAATTAAGCCACCGATAAAACAGCGTGAGGAACGCACTGGCTTGCGGCGCATCAAATGGTGGCGATTTGGTCAGAAGAAAGAAGAAACGATCTCACTAATACATCTGCCGACCATTACGAATGTGGAACAATCATGGAATCAAATGAAAGACACACTCCACAAAGCAGCCTCTGCAACCCTCGGGGTCACCAAGCCAGGTAAGCGGTACATCAACCGAGATACTTGGCTTTGGAATGATGATGTTGAAATGAAGGTGCGTGAAAGGAAACGCCTCTACCATAAATTTCTCGCCTGCTAATTGGCAAATTTATAAGAATTCCAACCGGGAAGCAAAGAAAGCAGTCGTTGTCACCCGAGCGAACCATTACAAAAATCTTTATGATAAACTGGGCACTCGAGATGGCGAGAGAGATCTTTATCGACTTCCTAAACGTCGCAATGAACGTACACAAGATATCGAACACTTCTGTTGCATTAATGACAAGAACGGTACTTTGCTTACCAACCGTCGAGCTGGATAGGTGAGGAGAATATTTCGAGCAGATTTCAACCGAAGAATTTGCTCATCCTCCACTCCCACAATCATTACCGACGTTTGGATCAGTTCCACCTGTCAGCGCGACTGAAGTCGAGGAGGCAATAAAACGAATGAAATCGGGAAAAGCAACAGGACCTGACGACATCGCATCTGAGCTCTGGAAAGGGAAGATCTGGGACCCAACACTGTGGCTCAATGAATTCTTTAACCAGGTTATTCAGGAAAGAAGAACACCATCTGACTGGCAAGAAAGTACCACTGTTCCAATATGGAAAAAGAAAGGTAGTCCAATGTTCAAATTACCGTCCAATCCGGTTACTGTCCCATACCGTGAAGACTTTCGAACGCATTTTTGACAACCGTATTGACGAAATCGTTGAAATAATCGTGAATCAAGCCGGATTTGTCAAAAACTGCGGAACTACTGACGCAATACACGTTGCGCGGTTACTCATGGAGTAACACCGTGAGAAGTACCGCCCTCTTTATATTACATTTCTGAATCTAAAGAAAGCGTTCGACCGTGTGCCACACGAACTCATCTGGTATGCTTTACGACAACACTTAGTGCCAGAAGAACTCGTGCGCTGGATTCATTTGCTCTACCACGATCCGAAAACTAAAGTTCGAAGTATGGCGGGTGTAGCAAAAACCGCTTCGTGTCTCTGTTGGTGTTCATCACGGAAGCTGCCCCTCACCACTCTTCTTTGTTCTTGTTATCCAACGTCCAGCGCCCTACACACTGCTTTATGCAGACGATGTTTTCGTGGCATCTGATAGCAAAAATGATCTCGAGCACCTTGTCCAAAAATGGAATGATCGCCTCATGCAACACGGTCTCAAATTGAATCTAAACAAAACTGAATTTTTGACGTCCGATCCATATGAAACAGGCACAATCATAGGCACAATCTGCCCAGAACTGAGCGATTTAAATACTTGGGATCAACGCTATCAACTAATGGAGAACCGCGTTATGAAATTGCTTCACGCATTAACGCAACCTGGATGAAGTGGCGTTCCACAACTGGTGTTCTTTGTGATCAACGTATCAACGAACGCCTCAAATCGAAAATTTACCGCAATGTTGTCCATCCTGTCGCTCTCTATGGCTCTGAGTGTTGGCCAACTATAAAAGACAATGAAGGGCGTCTTGCGGTAATAGAGACGAAGATGCTACATTGGACTTCTGGCGTGACAAGTTTTGATCACATCCGAAATGAGGATATCCGCGATCGTTATGGGGTTGCACCGATCGTGGAAAACAACGCGAGAGGCGTCTTCGATTGTATGGTCAAGCAATTCGTGCTAATGAAAATTCATTGCCAAGATTGGTTTGAACATCGAAGTCGATGGTAAACGACCAAAAGGCCGGCCGAAACAACGGTGACTTGATACTCTGGATGGGGATTTAAAAGCAGAGAGAAAGAGATAGCACCCAGATCAGGCATTCGATAGAGCCAAATGGCGAAACTGATCACGACGAGCCGACCCCGCTTGTGAAAGACACAAAAGCTGAAGAAGAGGAAAAAAAAACTATAAACCTGCAAAGTTGACAAAAGTTGCCCTATTATGTTAGCTTTCGAATGTCATGTAAAAATAATGCGCTTAATTTTGAGGAATTTACAATACCCAGTCTATTAAATGATTGTCTCATCCTTCAATATTTTACAGTACGAACAGTAAGACTTAAATAAACTGTATTCACAAAAGAGACCACCATTTTCTCACCACCGCTGACAGTAAGGGAGAAGAATCCTGCGAAGAATTTTTGGACCCCTACATGAGGATGGACGATTCGGTGGCGTACGCAACGACGGAATCTATGAGAGATACCATGACCGTCCGGTTGAGGATAAAATCCAGCTCAATGGGTTACGGTGGGCGGGTCACTTAGTCCGTATGGATTAGGACGATCCAGGCCTGAGATGGTACGATGGCGTAGATCAGGACGCCAGACAGCTTTTAGGGATATCGAATTGGTGGAACTCGGCGCAAAACCGGGATGTTTGGAGTTCCTTATTAAGGCAGGCCTAGACCGGATACCAGTTGTTGCGCCGTTGATGATGATGGTAATGACAGCAAAGCCGATACCTATAAGAGATCGCTCCTCAATGTCGATCGTTAATAATCGCACGAGGTCACGGATACTGTGGATTCGAGTTCTGACGAAAATGCTGTGTCTTTAAGGTACGGACAATTTTTACCATATATTCAGTTCTTTATAATAATAATCGTTGGGGCAACAATCCATGTTGAATCAGGGCCTTGAAGTGTGTTAGAGCACTTCATTCAAGACCGTAACGGTACACTAGGAGGCAATGTGGTCAGCATTGCGCTCGCCCGAGATTATTACCCTGATTTGACTCAGGTACTCATTCACAGCTGAGTCGACTGGTGTCCGACGTCAAATCAGGATTCAAATTCCACTGCCGCCAATGAGATTTGAACCGCGACCTTCCGTACGACAGCCTTGCGCCCTAACCACTCAGCTATCCGGAGCACGTTCAGTTCTTTACTCCAATAGAAATTCGAAATATTCAAAAGTAAAAATACAAGCAAATAAAATATACAACAAAGTTGCACTGATGTCACTTGCATTTTGAATTTACATTGTTAGGTGTTATTATTGCAAAGAACAAGACAGGGGCCGCATGTGGAGGACTACTCTATGAACCACTTGCGCAACCTTGATCTGTCGTCCAGCTTTGTACATACATATATGCGATATAGTTACTAGTTGCATAGCCCCTCTTCTTCGCAAAACACGAGAGTTTATGCTTGTGTCTCTGGCTCGTCTTGCTGATCTTACTATAGATCAGGGGAAAAAGATGTCAATCAATTGTTCAGTTTCTTGCTTTTACCTCAAATATCGAAAGATAGTTTTGGCTACTTCACCTGAAACTAGTCAAACAAAACAATCGATATATGCTTGATGGGGTATAGCGCGTGAACTGCGAGTTACGTTACCTGAAATTCCACACTCATCAAAAAATAATTTCCGCAGCCTTGTCAGCTACGCAAACAAGGGATCAAGTTCCATTTTACCAGATTGGCAAATGTTTATTCTGGACATCCAGAATTTCATATTATCAGAAAACGCATTTAATGCAACTTCAACATATACGGATTTTATTGAATGCTACATAGAACTAAACTAGATTTAGATAATTTAATTTTAAGACCATTTTCAACCCCGTAGCATCGATTTTATAAAAGTCTATCGTGTCCGGATGGCTTAAGTGGTTAGAGCGCTGGGCTGTCGTAGCAGAAAATCTCGGTTCAAATCTCGCTGGGGACAAAGGAATTTGTTATCGTGACTGGATGTCGGGCACCAGTCGACTCAGCTGTGAATGAGTACCTGAGTCAAATCAGGGTAATAATCTCGGGCGAGCGCAATGCTGACCACATTGCCTCCCACAGTGTACTGTGGTGTACCGTTACGGTCTTGAATGAAGTGCTCTAACAGACTTCAAGGCCCTGATCCAATATGGATTGTTGTGCCAACGATTATTATTATTATTATTGAATTAAAGTTAGTAATCAATAGTGAACCGATGTTTCTTTTCATTTTATTTTTTTTATATTGTAACGTTTTTCGCCTTACGTACTCCAACCGCTGTCAACAATTGTTACGTTTTTCCTTTATGTAATCGCATCGTTGTCACACTTCCTGCGACGCTTCTTAGAATTGCATGTTACACACCTTCTTCTACTCCAATCATAGCTCTCGCTTCCAAAAATGCGCATAAATGTTACGTTTATCAATTTTACAACTAGGCGAACCATTGATTTCACACTATGGGAGTTGTATACTGTTACTAGATTCCTCACCGTCCAGCGTATGCCTATTGCCACCTGTGCCCTGAACGGTCCCAATTTCTTCTTTTCAATCGCTTATCGCAACTTTCCGTCTGCCGACTTATCACTTGTTGAATAGTCATCTCCTCCGGCTTCGCACTGTCCTGCCAGGTATGCTCCCGCTACTTACAAATTTCTTCCATTTGTTTCGTACCTTCTCGCATGGCCTCCTGCTGCTTCACTTATGACCTCTGCATGGTCTACTGCTTCTCGGCAGTTGCGCTCTTCCTCTTTAGTCACCTCGTGACAGATCACGTCTTACGATTTTCGTATATTCTGACTGGACTGCAACTTGTCAACTTCCCCTTGCAGTTTTCAACGTCTTGAATCATCTCTTCCATTAGCTTTAGAATCTCATTGGTGTTTTCACGCTGCATCACTTCCTTGTTTGTACTCACTTCTTGATACATAGGCTTACCATCCTGCCGCTCTACAGTTACTTCTTGTCTTTCCATATCTTTTCTGAGGCCATCCTTAAAACACTCTGAACCTTCTGTTTGCTGCTCTGCAACTTCTAGAATGCCCTTTTGTTCTACTTTCCCCTCCAACTTTCTCGTAAATTTCTTTATCTTTTCCTTTAATGCATTTGAACTCTTCTCCCACTGTTCAGCATATGTCTGGAGGGCTCCCACGATTTTCTTTTTGTCTTTCGTCTGTTCTTTTACTATTTCTATAAATTTTTCCCATTGCTTTCTAGATTCTTCTTTTAGATTTTTCAATAAATTTTGTCTGCCTTTCGTCTTGTTGCTTTGTGGATTCTTCCATTCGATATATAGCTTGTAATTGAGCTGCTATGTCCTTGTTGTTTACCATGGACGTTCGCGACTCTCAACAGACGGTTTAGGCTCACACTAGAATTCGCGTTTCTCGACATTAATACCTCGCGAATCCAAAGCTTCGCGAAGTCTCTTTTGTAGTTCTGCTTTAGTTCCTGTCGTAGGGAGCTCAAACGCTAACAGCTCCCTTTTCAGCTGCTCCACCTTCAATCCCTCAATTTAACCATACTGGCTTACGCAATCTCACCAAGTGTCACCAATTGTTACGTTTTTCGCTATTCGTACTCGTTACTAGTTACGTTACTCGCTTTACGTAGGCTCGTATCACTAGATTGTGTAGCATTAAACAAAAACCCGTTCAATAACTTTAATATAAGCGTTTATTAAACACTAAATTATACAACCGTGCTGCATAATTAATTATAGAACAATTCCTCTCCTGGTACAATTCGAGGCGTATTCATAATCGACGCGGTCTGTTCTAACGTTAGAACTAGATTGACTATGTGGGCGGCCCTTTTATACCAGCGGAACATTCCCGAAAGGCATGTGAACACTTTGCTAGAAAATTACTTTGAGCCTTTGACAAGACTTTCTTACTGGCATTAAAGTCATCTTTTAACAATTATCCTAAATAAATATTCGTCCCACTGTTATACAATTTGGGAGTCCTAGATAATTGTCATTAGTACGATTTACATTGACGTCACACATAATTTTCCAAAGTAATTTTCGCCACAATATGTTAGATAACTTTAACATAAAACTCGCGCAATGGTGCCCTAATACTTGAAATACGCTTCAACTGCTCCACAATTTCGTGAGACACCTGCATCTCCTCCCTACAGGTTCGCACCAAGTGCCCACTGCATAGCCACAATGCAATTTTCCCCCTCTTTAATGTGTCACCTATCCACTGCCAGTTACGTCTTTCGATCACAGTGCGTATGCGTGCCGGGCCTGTGTGCCGACCCAGTTCATCGCTTGAGATAGTATCAGGCCACCGTACTCGGATGATATCGAGTGTAGAACAAAACAGTCACAACTTCATCTTGGTGTTGAGACAACTAAATTTCCTGCTTTTAGACGTTGCGTTGGGCAACATCCAAACCGCTACCAAACCACTGAGAATCTTAGTATTGTTGGTATTTATGTATCTTCAACTAAATTCTAAGTAAGACAACTTCCCAAATCCAGAGTCATTTGGTCAAAGTCTATGAGCCGGTAAAAGAGCAAACAGATGTCAACAATGCAGTCGAAGTGCTTAAGAAAGATATCATACTCCATTGAATTCCTCCAAGTTCTCCGAACGTGGCGTCATGAAGAACATCACTGATAATAAGAAGAAATAACATCGGTGACAGGATGCAACCCTGAACAAACTCAACTTTAGACCTTAATAACAAACTCCACTTTGTACCTCAAAATGTGCAGTACATGACATTTTCTGCCAACATATGTCGTTTTAATAATAGCTATCAGTTTCTCCGTAATGGCCTTGCTGCGCAGAGCACTCCAGATAAACTTCCTGTTCATGCTATAGAAAGATTTCTCGAAATCGATGAGGGCAGGTGAAGCGAAGTTGCGAACTTCACCCACTGTTCTAAAATGATCCATTGATGTGGTCAACACAAGAGGATCCGGGGCGGAAACAGTCTGCCCTCTGTAGATCAAACTTTCAAGCTGTTTTCTGATGCATTCCAGGATTATCTTAGCATTTATCTTTGCTAAGGCAGAGAGAATGTAGATACCCCTCCAATTGAGACACTCAAAATGAGTTCCCTTCTTTTGGATCTTAACGAGATTTCTGTATTAGTGGAAGCAGCTGATCTACAGTAAACGCAAGAGCGGTAATAAATAACTCTGTTGTATACTCTCCTGAAATCATTGGGTTCTGCGGCTTCCCTGACGAGGATAATAGCCAATTTGCTCTTGTCAACTTCTCGTTCGGCATAGGAGTTCGAGCGCGTCACGCTCGTCGTCACTGGCAGCGGTCAATAGAGCTTCCAGTTCTTCCGTTTATCGATCCTCTTCCACAATTCCGCAGTCTGGCAAATTTTATGACACCCCTTCGGGACGTTGTCGAAGACCTAGGTAACACCGCAAAGAAAATGTTTGATGACAGTCCAATGTTCATCGGTATTCACAGGCGGGAATTAGGAGTTAGAGATTGATACTAAGGATTGGTAAGTTTTATAAATTGGGACTGAGAGTAACTACCGGTGTAGAAGACTACTCTATCTTGGGGATTGAAGAGGCGGTTTTGGGATTGTAGGGATAAGAGGAACAGGAAGGAAGGAACAGATGAGTGCGAAGAAGATTGTCTTGAGCGTTTTCAATCTGCGTGGCCTGGATAATAACTGGATTGGAGTGTGTCTGACATTTGGTTAGGAAACTATTGACATGACGGGGAGTTTGACAAAAATCGTATAGGATTTGGTTGGAGATATATTTAGAATGGTCTTGTAGATCTTAAAGCACTGACGGAGGATCTTCCGTTCTCTCAGGCGGAGCCTCTCTATTTGGGACGTTGAACTATCGGACCAGAAGATGAAGTTAAAGTGAGGAGAGGTCTGATGAGCTGTTTGTAACTGAACAGTTTAATTTTTTGAGGCGTTGGGGCGCAATATTATAGGACGAGACACACAGATTTGAAGGCACCAATTGCACGGCTCGGTGGCTCCGTAATATGTGATATATGAGAAAAAACGAGGGTTTTTTGGTCAACTCTAGGTAGGTGACTACATTTACTGTGGAAATGGGGGTGTCCTGCATTTGTGATTTTGCGCGGTAGCGGTTTTGTGAGAACAAAGAAACTTCCGCGATTACCAACCATTACGAATGTGGAAGAATAGTGATACGATAAACTGAACACTCGGGGTGGCGAGATAGATCTGTATTGACTTACCAAAAGCTGACTCGAACTCACACAGGATATCGAACACTTTTGTTGCGTTAATGACAAAAACGGCACTTTGCTTAACGGCCGTCGTGCCGCGGAGGATAGACGGCGAAAATATTTCGAGCAGAATTCAACTGAAAAATTTATTCATCCTCCACTTTCACAAGCATAGCCGACATTTGGAGCAGTTCCACCTGTGAGTGCTACTTCTTGGCCGAGGAGAACCTCCATAGTGGTGGCATCGGGAGATGCTGTATCATATTGGTTTGCCGTAGGTGAATGCTCAAGGCGATCGGACCCGAGTCTTGCACGGGAACTTATCTGAAGTGCCAGTAGGCCACGAAACCTTACCTGAGGTATTGGTAGGTTGACCACTTAGTGTGAGTTTCATGAGGGTTGTAGTAGCATTCGAACATAGGCCTTCGGGCCTCAAACATGATGTTGCTTTTCAACACGGGTGCCGTACTCGATAGTTCGGTAGAGATGTAGATAGGTCTTCCATCCACCAATATCGATACTGAGCCATGCACTCTGAATAGACTGGTAAGGTTGTGCTTGTCTCAGCAAGGCTTGATTTTGGTCACAAAATCAATCTGTGTCTTAAGAAGACGATGGCATTAGGCCTACGTGACAGGTACTCACATAAATCCGCTGAAACGTAACTGTTAGCGCCACTGAAGCCGAGACGGCAGTAAGATGAATGAAATCAGGAAAAGTCAGAGGACTTCACGACATCGCAACTGAGTTCTGGAAAGCGAAGTGTTAGGGCCCAACACTGTAGTTCAGTGAATTCTTTAATCGGTTACTCTGGAAGGTAGAACACCATCTAATTGGCAAGCAAGTACCACAGTTCCAATATGGAAAAAATGGTAGTGCAGCAGAATATTCAAATTACCATGAAAACTTTTAAACGCATTCCTGAGAACCGTATTCGCGAAATTGTTGAAATGACCGGGAATCAAGCCGGATTTGTCATCTGGAGTAACTTGTCCAAAAATGGGATGATCGCCTCATGCATCACAGTCTCAGATTGAATCTGACTAAAACTGAATTTTTGGCGAGTGACGAGCGAGAGACAGTGACCTGCACAGAACTGAGCGATTTAAATATATCGGGTCAATGCTATCAACCAATGGGGAACTGCGTTGTGAAATTGCTTCACGCATTAGCTCAACCTGGATGAAGGGGCGTCCCGTAACAGGTGTTGTTTGTGATCGGCTCGATCCTTCGTCCATTAATGCAAATAGGGAGAGTGCAATGGCCCGTCAAGCTGAGATCCTTGGTTTTATTAGTGTTTTTCTTCAGTCCAACACCACTTGCCTCTTATACGAAATCCACAGCCATTTGGTCAAGGTAACGCAGTCAGAGAGCAAACAGATATCATCAGCGCAGTCCAGCCGTATAAGAAATAAGTCATAGTCCATTGAGCTCCTGCACTTCCTCTGGACGAGGCGGCATAAAAAACATCACCGATAACAAAAGGAAATAATATCGATGACAGTATGCAATCTTGGTGGGTTCCGCTTTAGACCTCAAATTCCTTTGGGATTTTACCTTGGTGCAGCAAGTGACACTTTGCGGCATTAAATATTCTTCCTGCATAGAGTACTCCAGATACACTTTTTGTTCACGCTGTTGAACGCTTTATCGAAATTGATGAAGAGCCGGTGCAGCAAAGATCAGTACTCCGCACACTATTTCAAAATGATCCGAATGGTGTTGCCGTGCTTAATCCAGAAAGACCCGGAGGGGAACCCAGCCGGCTTTCTGTCGTTCAAGCGTTCGTGATGTTTTTTTGATGCGCTCCAGGATTATTTTCCCTTTATCTTTGGAAAGGCAGAAAGGATGCAGATACCCCCAATTGTCACACTCAGAACGGGTACTCTTTTTGGGCAATCTTAGTGACCTTGTCCTTCCTGCGAAAGGTTTTGAATTCGCAAGATTTTCGTACGAATGGAAAGACCGTCAAACATTGCAGCTTTACTTCTTTTGAGTGCATTGTTGACAAAAGTGATTTTTCTTTGCGTGGAGGAACAGTACGTATCCGCATGCTACGGCGACCAGCCATTTCGCTCAGAAGAAGCGGAGCCTCACCTGATGTTCCAACTCTTCAGTTGTTGTCTATCGTGGATGAGAAGTCGTCAACTTTAAAAATCATTCACAGGACCATCGAAAGATTCGCGACCACATGCAAGCTGCTTAATGATACGGTGAACACATCTGAAATCATTGCGTTCTGCGGTATCTTCCCTGACTAGCGCAATAGCCAATTTTCTCTTGTTACAGCGCACACCAAGCTTGGGATTTCACTAAGTATTGGAGGCGCGTCTGATATCACTTGCAGCGGTTAGTACAGCATTTAACCCTTTCCATCCTTGCTTCGCTTCTACGATTCCGGCAGATCTTATGGCATCCCTTCGCGACGTAGCCGACGACCTGTGTGGCGTCCGAGAAAAGAGCCGCCCAATGCTTATTGCGGCCCAATGCTCGCCAATATTCTCAGTCGGTCTAATGCTCATTGATATTCTTAGGTGGGTTACCCAGTATATTTGCGTCCAATCAGCAAGAAGTTCTCCCGCTATCGAGCGACAGTTCGATCATACAGGCGGTCGATGTTGAATTTACGGGTCGCAACACCCTAACCCTGCTAGAAGTGGCGGACACAACACGCAAGTGAACGTAAGCGGCCATCTTGTGATGCTTTCGAGGCTGATGTTATGCACATCCAGGAGACAACACCTAAATATACTGGTGATCGCGAAGTGGTCGATCTGATTGCTCATACGGTCTCAGTCATTCGAAAACCGACTGACCTTATGGCAGGCTCTGTGTTCGAATAATGTACCACCAATGACGAGGTGGTCGATGTTGCGGAAATCCACGAACTTCTTACAATTACCGTTGCGGTCGCCAAGACCGTGTTTTGCCATCAGATGCGCGAGCAAGTGTTGTCAGATCCCACCTTGAAGCCTCTGAGTTGGGTATATCCGAAGTTTTCGTTGATGTGTAGTATTGTACAATTGTATGTGCCTTAATCTGGGCCAAAATATTCCAGTTAGAAGTCTGTCAAAAACTGCCTCCCAGGTCAAGAGAGCGCACCTTGGTAGCCGTCAGAAGCAATTCGACACAGGATTCACGTTTGCCACTACTTGGTTCTCCAAAATACAAAAACACATTGCGATAAATATGGCAAGTGGGAAAGGATTACTCTCCAGAGTCCCACTGCGCTTACTTCGCTTAGGCTCAGAATGTCCAGCTTATATCGCTGGAACTCGTGCTCAAACTGGGAAACCGAGCATTCAGAAGACCCTCGTTTTCGATAGCCAAAGGTCTTTGGCGTGAGGTCAGTTTCTATCCGAACGGTTGTTGGCGTTTCAGTAGCAATAAAGTTTCAAGCAAGTTGCTAGTCCATAAACTAGTTATGACTGAGCGTCGTCATCGACTGTATGGGAAAACTCCAATTGTAATTTTTAATGAGGTTAGAACTTCTTAAGGTGATGTAGTTATGAACCGTACAAATGTGCAGGAGTTGTGGTCTGAGTTTGTAACCATAGCTATTCTCGAAGCCTACCCAAGCTGAGTACGGGTATAATATTTTCTGGAAGTGCCTCATATTTCAAGAGTGATCAGCTTAATCCTAATATATTCAGCCCCACTGGGGACAAATGTAACGAAAAAGAAAGTAAGTGGAAGAAAAATGGAAACTGCATATCGCCTAAGTTTGAGGTATCTCTCAGTCTGGACCGTAAATTTGCATTAATTACTCTGTCTGTTACCCGTCCCCTGAACATGAAGATGTGCCTAACTTACTTCCGGTAGGTTTGTCATCTTCTTCTTCTTCTACATTCCAGAATATGCAGCCTGTATCACTAAAGTTTCATTAAAATCGGAACAAGCGACCATTGTTTGAAGCGTACTCTTCGTACGCACAATGTAGATTCCTATTATAAACGGTTGATGAAAGCATTAAGTCAGACGAAAAATCAATTCACCTCTCAAAACTATTGTATACTAGGCACATAAATAAAAATCAAGATTTGAAGATTACTAGCCTAAAACCCTGTATCAGTTTATATCATCTGTGACAATACGCAGGAATACTTTAAGTGAATTCTGAATCCTCACCTTACAGCGGGTTACGGAAACGGGTTATCAACTCCCCTTCTTAGCCATAACCACTACTAGTCCGAGTGACCTACACCCTAAGACGCTTAGTTGTTACAAGGCCATTTAGACCAGAATGACGTTTCCTTCTTCCCCTCTCAAACGGGCATGGGACTGCCTACGACAGTGAATTATTTCCAATTAAGTTTGACCTGTCTTTCTAAAATTCGGCAACTCTCTACCACAAACAATTAAGGTTGACTAAGATTGCATCTAGGCAAACATATCTGCCACGTGGAGACCTAACGAAAGATAGTGTCCAAACTTCAAATTAGAAAATCATTTGGGCATCAATGTTTTGGCAATCCCAGTATTTTATGGATTATTATCGCAAACAAATTGATTTTCCAAAAGTGAACATTGTACTCCGGCTTACCAGGACTAATTGGATCCTTTATTCACTCCGTAATGTTATCGAAGAGCTACCCCTTCAGGTAAACAACATTCAAAATACTCCCACGAGGTTATTTTTGCATATGATTTGAATGGTAGAGGTGAAGCTGAAATGCAGCATTCGAAAACTCCTCCAAACCGGCAAAATTGTTTGAATTGCGAGACACAACATCCGATTAGTCCATATTCATGAGAACATGCCACTTCACCATCGGATTTGCAATCCGTATACATTCTATACCCATACATGGCCACTTTAACAATGAGATCTCCCGGCAACGAACCCTGTAAGGACTCTTTTATGCAAGGATCATAAAGATTATGGAGAAAATTCCAATTCCATCTCCACATTTCCCTACAAAGTAGAGGAGCCGAAAATGCACCCGCATAGTGGCTAGTTTCCCATAACGGCCAGCCCCAACAGGAAAAACTACTCAGAGTTGACCAGCACAAGTTCAAAATCAATTCACAAACGAGTCCAGAGTATTTTGTAAATGGTTAAACGGGCGAAGGCTTTGGTAATGGAAAAAACATGTTAGTGGGTATCATCTAGAGGTTCTTATAAATAATACAGGTGAGTAACGGAAACGATAGTTTGCTCGAGGGAATTTTGAATTTCAACTGGAATCGAAGCACGGTGCGATGCCAATTGCCAGTTTTTAAGGTGAAATTCACGCTGGCATTTGCAAGTTTGAGGCGCACTATCAAGGATCCCATCGGTTTTAGAAGATTTTCAATAATTGCTTTCCAATTATATTGAAACAAGGCCTATTTGGCTCCTTTTGTTCTCTAAATCCTCAACAAATATTCCTTTGAATGTTCGTTTGAACAGCCTACATGTCCTCAGTTTTCGGAAATCGTTGTTTTCCACTTTATCAAGAGACGTGAATAACTAAATTCACAGTCATGTCAATCAGGACCCTGCCATGTATGTACATCTGAAAAATAGTTCAACCAACAACTGCCCGCAATGTAATGTGTGTGTAACACTTCCCGGCCGAAGGACATTTTTCACCGCAAGGTTACAACGATACACGACTATTACACAAAACCATGTCAAGCCGCAAAAAAACTGGTAAAGTAACGCCAGCACGTCCCCTGATAACCTCCACGTAAATCAGGCGACTGTCGAACAAAGTTTTTTAATCCAAACGGAGTGGAGGCTAGAAGGAAATGCTCAACCTGTTTGCCGTCGGAATACGTTATTTACATACAAATTGGCTCCAGCTGGCTCCAATTCTCCGCCTCAGGCTGAGCTTTGATTTAACGCCTATACTTGCAACCAACTAGCAACTGTACGAGGCCTTCCGTGAAAGTCGAACACGAGTAATTACATTTTAACCTTTAACATTGTTTGCTCCTTTCATTTTATTTCTACCATTTTCAGGTTTCCCCTTTCACTCACTCAGGCCGTATCCTTTTTCTTCTCCGCTGATTCAAGCAAATTTTCCTCCTGGAACACATCATATAGGTACATGTGTGGCTTTCTACAATATCGTCATCGAAGCCAGCAGCCTTTATGTAATGCCTATTCGGTTGCATCCCAGAGTTCGTGCTACAGGAGCAAATATGCTTGAGGAATAAAGCCACGTGTGTATGTAGAAACCTGGGACGCCTTGAAAAGAACAGTGGATTAAATTGCGTTTATTCCGGGGTTTTTAATGTTCACAGAGTCATGGCTGGCTTTTCCAACTTTAAGTGAAGCGTTCAAGGGAAATAACTTCAGTTCAGATCTCGCCCTTAATACTGCTTCGAGGAATATTATTTTACGCAAGGACAATATGAAGAATGAAAATATGCCCTCTACTGTTAAGAATGCAACGCAAAGCGCCTGAAGTAGATTTCTAGTTTCGTTCGCTCAAAGTCCACCTTAATATATTTCGAAGATGCGATATTCATCTGTCTTCCTCCGTTTGACATCTAAAAAGACCTGTTACCAAGTACACTTTGCCGCCCTCGTCACTAAGCGCAATAGATACTCATTCTTTCGGGAAGCATTCCCAGCTGCATGGCAAAACATTTTGCCGCTCTTTATTTTACTTATGTGCAAAGGTGAAATTTGCAGTGTATGCTTCATCCTTTCGCTTTCCTCTTTTTCACTTGACCATAGAAATCATCCCACTTTTCGCAGTTTAAGTCGTTAAGTGACATACATATGTACACACATATATAGTAAAGCACACAAAATATGTAATGACTGATTCTTCTAGTCATAGTCATAATCATTGGGACTAACCGTGACCACGCGAGACATTGGAAAGCCAGGAAAAGTGCAGAAATCTAAGCGTGCAAGTCCCTCATCATCTACCGTACACACACGAGAGACAAATCGAGTTTCTATGCGGAACAGGATAAAACGGAATAAAGGAAGAGATTAGATATTGTCTGCTATTTGCAGTTTAGCCTAAAATTAATAGACCAGTAGCTTTCTCAAAGCTACAATTTTTATTTTTCAATGCTACAGTACCTTTGTACTGATGAAGGGGGTAAGTTTCTCCCGAAATATACATCTACACTCGCTTACCAACCGTCGAGCGGCAACGGATAGATGGCGAGAAACTTCGAGCAGTTTTCAACTGAAGAATTTGCTCATCCTCCACTTCCACAATCATTGCCGACGTTTGGACCAGTTCCACCTGTCAGCGCAACTTGGTTCTCAGAGGTGGCGGTGAGGAAGACGGGGCGGCAACCCTGTCAGCCAAACCAAAACCAAATGGCCGAGGAGAACCTCCATAGTGATGGCACCGGGAGATGCTGTACCCACTTTAGTTTGCCGGCCGAATGCTCCAAAGACTTAATTAGGGCGATCAGACCCGAGTCTGCATGGGGACTCATCTGAAATGGCAAATTGGTCACGAAACCTTACCAAGGATATACTGGTACCATGGGAACCGGGATAGCCCCTGGACTCTCATACTTTGGATGAACTCCCGTTGTATGTGAGTATAGCTCGGTCGTCTGCGGTTGGGGGTTTCGTGGTGGTTGTGGTTGTGCTCAAGCGAGGAGAGACCTTCGGGCCTCGATGTGGTGTTGCGTTTCAACACGGGTGCCGTACTCCTTAATTCGGTAGAGATTTAGGTAATTCTTGCATCCACCAGTATGAATGCTAAGCCATGCACTTGGTATAGACTGGTTCCGTTGTTGCTTGTCTCAGCGGGACTCTGTTTATGGTCACACATTCCTGGATGATGTGTTCTCGGCTCGGTTATTTGCGGTTGGCCCCTTAGTGGCAGTTTCATGCTGGTTGTAGTTATGCCTACATCGCGAGCAAAGCTTCTCGGAGCTCGAGCGTGGAGTTGCGCTGTACAACTCGGGTGCCGTACTCCTTAGCTGCGGCAGAGGTGTTAGATAGGCCTCGCATCCACCGGTATGAATGCCGAGCCTGCACTCAGTATAAACCAGTACCGTTGCGCGAGTCATGGCGGGGCTCTCATTGTGGTCTCAAAATCAATTTGTGTCCGAAGAGGACCGTGGGATTATACCTACACGGCAGATACTCACGTTAAACCCCCAGGACTTTCATATCAGCGCAACTGAAGTCGAGGAAGCAATAAAAAGAATGAAATCGGGGAAAGTAACAGGGCTTGACGACATCGCATCTGAGCTCTGGAAAACGAAGAGCTGCGACCCAACACTGTGGCTCAATGAATTCTTTAATCGGGTTATTCAGGAAGGAAGAACACCATCTGACTGGCAAGAAAGTCCCACTGTTCCAATATGGAAAAAGAAAGGTAGTCCAATGTTCAAATTACCGTCCGATCCGGTTACTGTCCCATACCATTTTTCAACGCATTTTTGACAGCCGTATTCGCTAAATCGTTGAAATAATCGCGAATCAAACCGGATTTGTCAAGAACTTTGGAATTACTGACGCAATACACGCTACGCAGTTACTCATTTAGAAACACCCTGAGAAGCATCACCCTTTTTACATTGCATTTCTAGATCTAGAGAAAGCGTTTGACCGTGTGCCACACGAACTCATGTGATACGACAACACTTAGTGCCAGAAGAACTCGTTGGCTGGGTTTAATTGCTCTGCCACGATCCGAAAAGTAAAGTTCGAAGTATGGCGGGTGTATCAAAACCGCTTCGTGTCTCTGTTGGTGTTCATCAAGGAAGCGCCCTCTCACCACTCCTCTTTGTTCATGTTATGGACACCGTCACACGGGATATCCAACGTCCAGCGCCCTACACACTGCTTTATGTAGATGATGTTTTCCTAGCATCTGATAGCAAAACTGATCTCGAGCAACTTGTTCAAAAATGGAATGATCGCGGTCTCAGATTGAATTTAAACAAAACTGAATTTTTGACGACCGATCCCCATGATACAGGCACAATCACTGTCAGCGGCAGTGATCTGCCCAGAACTGAGCGATCTAAATACCTCAGGTTAACGCTATCAGCCAATGGAGAACTGCATTATGAAATTGCTTCACGCATTAACGCAACCTGGATGAAGTGGTGTTCCACAACTGGTGTTCTTTGTGATCGACGTATCAACGAACGTCTCAAATCTGAAATTTACCGCAAGTTATCCGTCCAGTCGCTCTCTATGGTTCTGAGTGTTGGGCGACTATAAAAGACAATGAAGGGCATCTTGCGGTAATGGAGTCGAAGATGCAACGTTGGACTAGTGGCGTCACACGTTTTGATCGCATCCGAAATGAGGATATACGCGATCGTTATGGGGTTGTACCGATCGTGGAAAAGTTGCAAGAGAGGCGTCTTCGATGGTATGGTCACGCAATTTGTGTTAACAAGAATTCACTTGCCAAGATTGGTCTGAACATCGAAGTCAATGGTAAACGACCAAAAGGCAGGCCGAAACAACGGTGGCTTCATACGCTGGATGCGGATTTAAAAGCCTCGAGATTGCACCCAGATCAGACATTCGATAGACCCGAATGGCGAAACCGATCACGTCGAGCCGACCCCGAACGAGACAAAGGCTGAAGAAAAAGAAGAAGAATTTTTACATTAATAACATATATACTATTATATTTGCATAAGGAGAATATTAGAAAGCAGGTTATGGAAGCTATGAAACTTCTTGTCGTAAATTTCTTGATACTATAACTATAATTTTTTGACCTCGTATAAATTAGCCGATTTTTAAAATTCCACACAGTTCGGAGATTCTAAAATTTACCAATGACATGATCTAATGATTCGATCAATTCGAATCATTCTTTCTATTTAAAATTAGTTTAACAAATGAATTTTGAAATGAGTCAGCCGAGCACAACCCAGAGAACGCTTGAAAGGCGATCTAAACCTCTACTCTTTCCTACGCGCTAAACGGAATTGTACTCACCGAAACCCAGTCGACTTTTCCTTATGTTTTAGTGCTATGAAATTCAATCTTTCCAAATCAACACAGCTTACCCAATCCACAACTAATATGGGAACTATAATTTACGACATCACTGCAAAACATGATATAACAAGTCGGGAAACCGGAAGCTAGGCGCTTCAGGTATGAAAGGTTCTGTTTGCTTCTTCTGTGAGTATAACTAAGTGCAGAACTATTCCATTTGTACGTAGGCCGTTATGTATTTGCATTTAGCATGTCTGACTACCCACTTCAATGTGGTATTGATAGTTAGTTGCAGTAAATTTACAGGGGAGAGTCAACGTTGAGCTACTGTAACTTTGTTATTAATAGTATGATTTTGATCAAGCTTGGAGAAAATATGCTTCATATTATATTTTATACTACTACCAACTTTTATAGCTCTGGGATGACATTAAGGGGGGTTTTACTCAATTTCCCCAAAAATATGGTAATATACTATTGTTAACTTTATTTGAACAGATGTCGATATGGAGAGTATTTTTAGGCCTGGGCACCATATAGAGACAGCTCCATGAATTTTTTCAGATTTTTCAGTTGGGTAGGTTTTGAGAATGAGTCCGTTTAAGAAATCATCACTTTCCACACCTCCCACTCCCCACCTTTTTAACAAATCTCGGCTTCGAAAAGTCCGAATAGAGGCCTTTCATTTGATACTCCACATGACTACATTCGGAGAAAAAAAGTTTTACACCCCCGTTTTACATGTATGGCCACCCCCCCCTAAATTCAACCTAGAAGGATATCACTCACTGCATGTCTGGAGGTCCACAATTCCCACCTTCTCACCAAATTTCGTGTCAATCGATACAGCCGTTTCTGAGAAAAGTGCTTGGGACAGACAGACAGACAGACATTGAACCGATTTGAATAAGGTTTTGTTTTACAAGCAAAACTGTTTTACAAGCAAAACAAGCAAAGCAAAATAATGCATTCTATGGTGTGCAATTACCTTAAATTTCGCCGCACATTGCACATTATTGAATGCATTCGGGCGAATTGATCTTAATAGACAGGGAATGATCTGCCGCATCCGTCAGCGCTATTGCGGATGTTGCTGCAGCATGAACTCTAGAAGTTTAAGCCCAGGTCTGACGTAACTGGCTGATCACGGCAAGGCAGCACTTTCCCCAAGAACATTTTGTACTTAGCTGCGGAAACCTTCGGATTTGCTCTTCGGACCTTTCCAGTTCCAACATGAGATCCCCCTTTTGGTTCCTCCGGATTCTGTTTACATTCCCCGGTTGGGTGTAACCTGCGCCGTCGTCGTCGAAGAAGTAATTTTTGGGCTCGCCTTCAAATCTTCCTCATCTTCCCGCGATTTGTTGTATAGAACCCTGATGGCTCTCACCATATGCTTGATTGCTTAATGAACGTTGTATTTATCTTTGATGAATTGTGAAAACTCAACAATTTTTGCTCCAACCAAAATAAAGGATGACTCTTCCAGGTCGGTCCTCTGTTGCAAAGCCTCCATTCTTCTATCCACACATTTTCTGGCGTCAACGAGATTCTTGTGGCTCAGGTTCAAAAAACGGAGTTTGCAACCTGCTGCACAGTGATGTTCACGTATTGCCGGAAAAGCTCGACGAATCCCTGGTGCAACTAGGGAGCGGTAAGTTGTTGTATCTGCCTTGGCGTTGTTGTTTCATAGTAGGAGCGGATTATAAAGGGGTCCATTTCCTCAATCCACTTCATCCGCTGTCTATGGGAACCTGCTGAAGTGGGCAACACAGATTGCGACGAAGCAGTTGTAGCAGGCGGAGATATGTTTCTGGTCATTGTGGCGCCTAGACGTTGAATAGGCTCACGATTGGCGGCTTTGACGCGGCACATTCTATTTCAGGACCTCGACCCAGTCAACAAGTTAGGCGGCTCGCGCCGGTTATCGGTAGTGCCCTTAAATTTCTCCTTCACCTCATTTAATGCTTTTACCTTTTAGCTTCCTAAGTGAGTACTCTGCAGCTTCCTATGCTTTCCTCACCTACCCCCTGATACGCTGAGGTGGCCTATAGCCATTCTGGCTGAGGCCACTCATTTCTCTTCATTTCACAACCGGCATTAGAACCACCTAAGTTGTTATTATTTTTATATTGTTTTCATTAATTGCTAGCTCAAGTTCTTTCGGTGCTTGTCAAGGTTTATAAGAATTTCTCTCGTAACCGTGAAAGTTCGTGATATGATCCACTCATCCACTATTTAATTTGACTTGCAGAACAGCGTATCTTTGCCATCTACCAGCAGCTACTGTATGACGTGTTCTGGCATCAGATGGAATACAAGTGGTACTAGTCCATCACTCTGCTTTAGACCGTTCTCTGTTTCAAATGCGTTTGTCAAATTGTTTTGACGTTAGCTTGCGCCCTCGAGTTACTCATAATCATATTGGTGAGTATCTTCTCGACATGTCATAATTCGTGTGGTTTAAGCCAGGTAGGGGTTAAAGACGTATTTCGCTCCTTGGTAACATCAAGGATAATAGAGTCCAAGCCCAAGCCGTTTTATTCACGTGTTTATTTATTTATTTATTTGAACATCAATAAACGGAGAATATTCCGAGCACTTATGCACTACATATACATATAAGTCCATATAGGAAACAGAAGAAAATAAAATTACAAAGTGACAATAACTCCATTTTGGTGAATGGTTGAGGATGAAGCGAGAGGACCAAGCAGCAAACGGTTATATTCCCGTAATATTCTGGGCAAGCGGAAGTTGAATTAATACAAGAACTTCTCGAAGAGAACCTAGAAAACATTTAGGTTGCGAATTTTCCATGATGTGTCACGGTAATAGATTTCCGAGACTGCAGAGCTGTCCAACAAGCAATTACAAAGTTTGAAAAGGACACATGGATCTATGGGATTGCAGCCAGACGTTCACAATAAGTCGAGCAGGGAAGGTTCTTTTGCATGGCCATCACGATTACGGTAAGGAGACCACACAACGGAAGCGCATTCGAGGGTATTGCGGACGAAGTGAAGTCTTCGGTGTTTTACGTAGGTACCTGTCGTGGAGACTTAATCCTACGGTCCTCTTCAGACACGGATTGATTTTGTGACCACAATCAGAGCCCCGCTGAGACAAGCGCAACGGTACCAGTCTATAGCAAGTGCATGGCTTAGCATTCATACTGGTGGATGCAAGAATTACCTAAATCTCTACCGAACTATGGAGAACGGCACCCGTGTTGATACGCAACACCACGTCGAGGCCCGAAGGTGTCTTCTCGCTCGAGCACAACCACAGCCCCCATGAAACTCCCACTAGGGGGCCAACCGCAACCAACCGAGCTGTACTCAGATACGACAGGAATTCTCCTGAATTATAAGAGTCTAGGGGCTACCTCGATTCCCATGGTACCAGTATACCCCTGGTAAGGTTTCGTGACTGAAGCCTCTTCAGATGAGTCCCCGTGCAGACTCGGGTCTGATCGCCCTAGCTAGGCCGTGGAGCATTCGCCTACTGCATCACGGCCAGCAAGCCAATGCGATACAGCGTTTCCCGATGCCATCACGGGGAGGTTCTCCTCGGCCACTTGGTTTTGGTTCAGCCGACAGTGTTGCCGCCCCGTCTTCCTCCCCGCCACCGCAGGCGCACCATTACGGACGAAGGAAGGAAGGAAGGATGCTTAAGGAAAGGATATCCATAAATTGATAGGAGGAATGAAGGATAAAGCCAAAGATTTTGGAAGTGCGGCCGAGTACATCAACATAATGAAAATTACATCGGACTTTGCTGCCATGTGAGTGACCCATCTAGGTTCTTCTAAGAAGAAATCACGGCAAAGAGCTGACCATCAATAAATAAATATCCGGGGAGAGGTTCTTTCTGGATAGCATGAAGAGTAGCATTTTTCACATTAATTGGCAACTTATTACGAACGCACCACTGAGATAATGCGTTAAGGTTTGATTGAAGGCTGAACTGATCAGTACGTAAGTTGACAACAGAAAATAATTTTGAATCGTCTCCATGTAAAAAGCTAATAATTGACTGAGACTGAACCCTTGGGGTACTCCCGGTGAGGGAGAAAATGGAGACGAGATGCAACCATTAAATAAGACAAGATTTACTCTACCATCTAAGTAAGGTCTTAATCAGCAGAGAATAATAATAATAATAATAATCATTGGCACAACAATTCATATTGGATCAGGGCCTTGAAGTGTCTTAGAGCCCTTCATTCAAGACCGTAACGGTACACTACAGTACACTGTAGGAGGCAATGTGGTCAGCATTACGCTCATACGAGATTATTACCCTGATTTGACTCAGGTATTCATTCCTAGTTGAGTAGACTGGTATCCGACGTCAAATCACGATACAAATCCCACTGCGGCCAGCGAGATTTGAACCGCGACCTTGTGCTCTAACAACACAGCTATCCAGCTATCAGGAAAGAATACTTGCCGGACATCAACACGATCTGAGTTTGGTTAGAAGCAAGAAGTGGTCAATGCAAGCTTTGGAGTAGTTACTATTAATTGTATATGTATTGATTTTGTATTTTAAAGACTTTTCAACAAAGTTTGCCACCTTGTCGCAAGCTATACTGGTCTTTCAGAATGAGGTGACCGAATTGAGGTGAAATGCAATCTTTTACGTGTCTTTCAAAAATTTGGGAGAAGCTTCGGACAAGCTCTCATTATAAAAGAACGGAAAGGGGTGGGAGATGTTCTATTTATATTTTTTAGGAGGAAATTCGGCGGACCGCAACCATCACTAACGTCGATATTTTCAAAATGTAAAAGGGGGGTGTAAAAATTCTTTTCACCGAATATAGTCATGTGAGGTATCAAATGAAAGCTCCCGATGAGTACTTTTCGAAGCCGGTCTTAGTTTTGAGATTTATTGGAAAGACGGGGAGTCGGAGGGGTGGAAAGTGATGATTTCTTTAACGGACACATTCTCAGAAACTACGCAACCGAAAAATCTGAAAAAAATCATGAAGCTGCCTCTGTATGGTGCCCAGGCCTCAAAATACAATTCATATGGATATCTGTTCAAATTAAGCTAATAGTAGTACATTGCTATATTTTTGGGAGAATTGAGTAAAACACCCCTTAAGTTTATCCTAAAGTTATAATTGTTGGTAGTAGTATAAAACATAATATGAAACATATTATCCCAAGTTTGATCAAAATCATACTATTAATAACAAAGTTGCAGTAGCTCAAAGTTGTCTTTACCGTGTAAATTTACAACCCGAAGTACTAAATGTGACATACTAAATGCATATACATACATAGCGGGCTACGTACAAATTAGATAGTTCTACACTCAAATATACTCAGAGAAGAAGCAAACAAAACCTTTCATACCTGAAGCATCCAGCTTCCGGTTTCCGGAGTTGTTTTGTGATATTCCCTGGCAATCGCTGCGGCTTATTTTGACGGATATTCGTGATATTGTCACGTACTGGACGCTTTAATGTAGGGGCTTCTTGCTCTTGTGACATGCATGGGCAGGTCACGTTGGTACTCGATTTTTTCATATAGTTTTTACGATTTAACGATTTTTCTTCGTTAGATAGCTTGCTGTGGCAGTGTATAACATATGAATACACAAAAGGCATATTGAGCAACAGCCATGGACCACCTATTCATTTTTCTATTATTAGACGTAGAGGAACACATTTTATCGAAGAAATCCACATCTCCTTTTGTCTGATTATAAAATAAGACCAATCAAAGCAAAATATAAAAGATCCCACCGGACGAGCGCGCGTATTTTTGAGTACTTCTGAATGTTTCCCTTTTATTAGATCTTATGGTTCCAACCAATGTCAAATTATATGGAGGTTTTAGTAAGCTTCTAACCCAGGGTACGGATGTGAACCATTTGCCACATGTAATATTTCGATTAGTTCCATTCACCGTTTTCATCAACTCTTCTTCTTCTTTTTCTTCAGCCTTTGTCCCGTTCACAAACGGGGTCGGCTCGTCGTGAACGGTTTCGCCATTTGGCTCTATCGAATGCCTGATCTGGGTGCAATCTTGAGGATTTTAAATCCCCATCCAGCGTATTAAGTCACCGTTGTTTCGGTCGGCCTTTTGGTCGTTTACCATCTACTTCGATGTTCAGACCAATCTTGGCAAGTGAATTCTCGTTAACACGAATTACGTGACCATACCATCGAAGACGCTTCTCTCGCAACTTTTCCACGATGGGTGCAACCCCATAACGATCGCGGATATCCTCATTTCAGATGTGATCTAAACGTGTGACGCCACTAATCCAGCGTAACATCTTCGTCTTCATTACCGCAAGACGTCGCACATTGTCTTTTATAGTCTGCTAACACTCAGAACCATAGAGAGCGACAGGACAGATGACATTGCGGTAAATTTTAGACTTGAGACGTTCGCTGATACGTCAATCACAAAGAACACCAGTTGTGGAACGCCACTTCATCCAGGTTGCGTTAATGCGTGAAGCAATTTCATAACGCGGTTCTCCATTGGCTGATAACGTTGACCCGAGATATTTAAACCGCTCAGTTCTGGGCAGATAACTGCCGCTTACAGTGATTGTGCCTGTTTCATGGGGATCGGTCGTCAAAAATTCATTTTTATTTAAATTCAATCGGAGACCAAGTGCATAAGGCGATCATTCCATTTTTGGACGAGTTGCTCGAAATCATTTTTGGTATCAGATGCTACGAAAACATCATTTGCATAAAGCAGTGTGTAGGGCGCTGGACGTTGGATATTCCGTGTGACGGTGTCCATAACATGAACAAAGAGGAGTGGTGAGAGGGCGCTTCCTTGATGAACACCAACACAGACACGAAGCGGTTTTGATACGTCCGCCATACTTCGAACTTTACTTTTCGGATCGTGGTAGTGCAATTGAACCCAGCGCACAAGTTCTTCTGGCACTAAGTGTTGTCGTAAAGCACACCAGATGATTTCGTGTAGTACACGGTCAAACGCTTTCTCTAGATCCAGAAAGGCAATGTAAAGAGGGCGATGCTTCTCACGGTGTTTCTCCATGAGTAACCGCGCAGCGTGTATTGCGTCAGTAGTTCCACAGTTCTTGACAAATCCGGCTTGATTCACGATTATTTCAACGATTTCGTGAATACGGTTGTCAAGAATGCGTTCAAAAATCTTCATGGTATGGGAAAGTAACCGGATCGGACGGTAATTTCAACATTCTGTTCTTTTTCTTTTTCCATCTTTGAACAGTAGTAATTTACTGCCAGTCAGATGGTGTCCTCCTTCCTGAATAACCCGATTAAAGAATTCACTGAGCCACAGTGCTGGGATGTCGTCAGGTCCTGTGGCTTTTCCCGATTTCATTCGTTTTATTGCCTCCTCGACTTCAGTTGCGCTGACAGGTGGGACTGCTCCAAATGTCGGGAATGTTTGTGGAAGTGGAGGATGAGCAAATTTTTCAGTTGAAATCTGTTCGAAGTAATCTAGCCATCTATCCGTTGCGGCTCGACGGTTGGTAAGCAAAGGGTCGTTCTTTTCATTAACGCAACAGAAATGTTCAGTATCCTGTGTATATTCGTTATGGCTTTTATCAAGTCTATACAGATCGCTCTCGCCATCCCGAGTGTCCAGTTTATTGTGAAGATTGTTGCAATGGTTCGCTCGGGTGACAGCGACCGCTTTCTTTGCTTGCCGGTTGACATTCTCATAAATTTGCCAATTAGCAGGCATTTTATCGTCAAGAAATTTGTAATAGAGGCGTTTCTTTTAACGGACCTTCATTTCAGCATCATCACTCCAAAGCCAACTTTCTCGGTTGATGTACCGCTTACCCGGCTTGGTGACCCCGAGGGTTGCGGAGACCGCTTTGTGGATCGTGCCTTTCATTTGGTTCCATAATTCTTTCACATTCGTAATGGTCGGCAATCGTATGAGTGAGATCGTTTCTTCTTTCTTCTCACCAGATCGCCACCATTCGATGCGCCGCGAGCCAGTGAGTTCCTCACGCTCTTTTATCGGTGGCTTAATTCGCAAGGCGGCAATCAACGGCCGATGTTGAGGTGCGATGGTCCCATAGGGAACAACTTTCCAATCAGTGACAGTGGTAAAATGTTGGCGTTTTATGAGAATATAGTCGATCTGCATTTTACTGTTCCCACTGTAAAATGTAGAGAGATGAGACAATCGTTTGATGAACCATATATTCATAAGTACAAAGTCATGGGTGTCCTCAAAATCGATTATACGCTCGCCACCCATCTTGCGCGGTCCGAACCCCTTTCCCCCATGGCACCTGTTACCGTCTGCCTTTCACCCACATGTCCATTAAGATTGCCGGCAATGATAATATAGTCGTCAGTAAGCACATGACAAGCCTTTTCATCGAGAAGTTGTGAGAAGGCATCTTTCTCGGCATTAGGTGGACCTGTCTGTGGTGCGTACGCGGCGAAGAAGTGAATAGCACGATCAGCTGATATAATAGTGAGCTTCATGAGCCGACCATCAAATCGTTTGACTTCTTTAATCGCATCACGGAAACCCTCTGCAATGGCAATGCCAACACCATATGGAGTGTGTGGGATACCAAAATAGAGAAGTTTATAGCCATTTTAACCGCGTTCGCGGTTAATGTTGCAGCTTTTGGCACCAGACCATCGGGTTTCTCGTAGAGCGCAGATATCAATGCGCCTTTTCCGAAGGGCTCTTGCGAGTTCCTCCGTCTTTCCATTTAGGGTACCAACATTTAGCGCGCAAACACCTATTTATTTTGTTCGAACTAACTTGCTTACGTCCTGACGCTGTTCATGCGTCAAGAACCCTTTCCCATTTCTCGACAGGACCGGGGCCCGTCCTGCCGCGTCGACTGAAGTGGACGCCCAAGCATTTCTCCAAGGCTTGTGACTCAATCCGATCGTCATGTTTGCAACGACAGTGTATGCATTTTCTTGATCGGCCTGTCGCGGGACCTGTCACCAAGAAAGATCAGATAGGATTTAGCACAGTGGAGTAACTCCAACTATACTCTATTTCTCTCTTTGCCTGATCTCAGAATTTGATTTTTGTTTTACTGAGGATAGTACAGAGTACGTTGCCTCAAACCCTCCTCCTTTACCTGGGCTTGGGACCAGGATACTATGGTAATACCATGGCGGAGTTATAATTTCATCTGTTATGAAAAGTTGAAAACAAAGTAATGGATTGACAAAATTCCGATTTACCGCTATATCTACCTTTCACGGTGCTCCGAACATGGTTAACTAGCTGATTCATTTGAAAACTCAACGTAGTCCACTACCTCGGATTCCACGTCACTTCTGGCTTCGTCTTGAGTCACGCAATCTTCTTCTTCCGGATCGGCATCACATATCTCCGAGCCACAGTTATTTTCTCAAAGAGGTGCTATCTCGCCAGTTCTCAGTCGCCTATAGAATGCCATTTTGTTACTAATTTGTTAAATGCAACGTTAAATTCTATTAAAAATAGTTAAATACTTACAACATGTGTAAAAGTTACACAAAGCCTAGACATAGGTCAAATTGGCCTACAACATTACAATAGAGGTAAAATGTCCTAGATTGGGCTTCAAGGGTTAAAAATGTTGGCTTTGATTGATGGGCTTGAAATGGAAGGTTACCTCATAGCTTCCCACTTTTGAAAATTTTATACGACTTCATCTTGCTCGTCACGGGACTAATCCATTGCGTTTCCTGGACTGCTAACACTTAACACTGTAGATGGTGGCCTTCTGACGGAAACTTTCAGCAGCACCAGTTTCGCTAAGTGATTTTTCTTTCTTAAATCCAAGAGTATAGTAAAAAGTCTATTTGCGTAGTTGTTTCTGTAGCCTCATCACTCCAATGCTCGAAAACTATTAACCTGATGGACCAGTCCGACCATTGTTCCCGTTTTGAGGAGCAAAGAATATGCATTTCACCTTTATTCGTTTGCGGGTCTAAAGAACTCCGAGCGGATACCAGGTGGTGGTTGAATGTAGAGTTTGCTAGCAAAGGTGTAGGAATTTATTTCGATATGTTGTTTCTCAGAATTTGCATAATAGAAAGAATAGAAGAAAACTAAAACTAAATACTCAACTCTAACACTAATATTACATGCAGAAGATATAATGACACTACCTGCACAGAGCCAACATAGACCAACAAGTTATAAAGTTTCCCTCTTCAATACCAACAACTGATAATACCGAACCGAGCTGAACAAAAACAATCCACAATCATGTGACCAAAATGTCAGGTTACAATTCCACTATTAAAATCATGTGCGCTTCGTCTGCAGCATCCACTGATGTTCAAATTTTCCTACTTTTATGGAACAGCAATTCGATAATTTTCCCGTCAAAGCGATTTTTTACGATGCGACATTGGAATGGGAATTTTCCTCGGAAAAGAAGTTTTCCTCCATAACTTTATCTGCTCTCGCTCGAATTTTATCGATAACATGAAATGGCAAACCGTTTACCAATTACTCGCTGAAGCATCTAACGACTACTGTACTGGGGAAAAATCCTGTAATGAAAACGGAGCGGGCAAGAGGCAGGAACAGGCTGGCAAGCCGCCTGGAAATCGTATTCGAATCGGCAAACCCTTGCTTGCTCGCCCTCACCTCACTCTCGGCCCTTTCCATTTTTCACAAGAACGAATTAGGGAGTCCATCGCGAACGCTTATCATAATTCAAGTGAGGAATAAGTTCCGTGACCGGAAAGTATTAGGTCCTGTCAAATTGAAAAAGGTTCCGGATGTGCTACATTTGTTCGGAAATATTCAGTTCGGGAAATTCGGGAAAGAGCGAGGATAAAGTTGCTCGGTTGAGCGGTTAGGTGATTCCGTTACTTTTGGCAGAAGGAGCCGGTCCGCCCGGCCAGTATCAAAAGTTCCTGCCATCACCCTTGCCGATGACTGGGAGTTGAACTGTTTCCTTTCATGGCACTTTTATTTTAAATTGGGAGCAACATTTCGGACTGGAATAAATTCAGATCTATGTCAATACATTTTATTGGTTTGTCGATTTTCCTATTATGTATTTCCTCAGGCCCCGTATAAATGGGTTGTTTCCTTTTCCCCGGCACGATACACTTCTACGATGACGGGTGGGCGATTTGAATGCAAGGTGACGAAAAATTTAACGGAACACGTGCTGACGCTTTCGAATATTTCGCACGATTGAATTTTATTGAGCATCGTTGACAGGAATTTCCACTAGTGTAAAAGCTATGATTTATTAATATTACAAATTATCCGGAAAAATGGAAAATTCTAGAGAAAATATAATACGTGCATTGCAAATATACGGCGAATTACGTATCTGAAACCATATTTTATCAGCCGTGGGTGGAAAAGTTGGAAATTCTTGAGGGTTTCGTGAAATGTCAACGCTCATCATTAAGCTTAAGCAATTGCATTATTTCGACTATTTTATGTCTAGCCAGCGACCCGTCTTCCCACCTAACCGGACCGAAGGGCCACAGACTGAGGGCAGCAGCAGTGATGCGTTTCGACGCAAAGTATTTGCGACCATGCGAAAGTGTATTGTTACATCACAATTGTTACGAACCCTTCAAGCAGTTTTTTCGCTACAGAGACTGTTATCGGATACAACTTCCCGTACTATAGCACAGGTTTTAAAACTACAGTTTTTTAGACCTCCATCTATAGTCTGCCCCTTAGATCGAACGTTTTTCGTCCTATATGAAAGTTTTGAGGGACCAATCCCGTCGTTCAAATTGTTTGATATCTTCCACTAAGGGGCCGCAGTGCCGGATTTTTTCTTGCTGTTTTTCAATAGTGTTGTGGTCTACATCGAATATGAAGCACGCCGTGAAATAGGGTAGGTGAATGCCTTTACAAGCAGGATGCTGGACTCCCGCAATAGTACCTTGTCAGACTATCAGCTAAGCCCGAAACCGTTTGAAATATTACCTCGGGCTAACCCTCCCGTTCTCCCGGCTTAGGGACCTTCGAGCCAGGCAATTCATTTCATCAAGGGGAGGAGAGATGAGGAAGGGAGTTGTTAGTTCATGGAACCCCTTGCCATCTGGGCCCTCCGCCGGCAATTTCACTCTTCTTCACAACAGAAAGAGCCGCAACACAACCCCATCTGCCATCGCTTACCAGCATCCCTCTGATAATATTGTTTTCAGAGAGCACCCCTGTATCTGCATAAAGCTGTTGTTCCACCTTTTATAAGAGAAAAGGGTGTGTTCAGTGTCGTCTGCCACTCCAATGCAGAACACACAATCAGGAGATTGCGCCTTCCTAATCTAATCTCCTAATAAGATTGACAACGTCCATGTCCACTTAGAAGTTGGATAAGGAAGTAACCAATCTCACCATACGTTTCGTTCAGGCACGGATGTAAATTGTTGATGAGCCGCGCAGTCCATCTATGTCCATGTCTCTTGGCTCATTTTGCCAAGGAAGTTGCCGTTCTGCCCGTGAAGCTCCCTGAAGTCTTCGCCCTTGCGGCTATAGATAGCTGGACCATTATGGCCAGTTGTGAAGCAGTATTATAAGCAAACGCCACTCGCAAAGCTCCCCGCCTCTGCACTTGAGCAAGGCGCTTACGATACAACTCTTTGTAATGGGTATCAGCCCATACGTCCTCGTCATAGAGAAAAACGGACTGTATTGTTCCCATAAGAAGACGAATCCTGGCAGATACGGAGACCCCAACATTCGCCATTGACCGACTCAAGACCAAGAGTCCAGCTGCAGCCTTGTCCGCTCCTGCTTGAATTTTCTCGAGGAAGCGTCTGTCGAGGCATTAAACCAAAGTTTTGGCTTTATGGTCAACTCTCCGATCGATAAGAGATAAGGAGGCGGGATTTTTTTCAAGATAACAACTTCATTTTTTTTAGCGCAGGACTGAAACCATGAGCACTCATCCATCCGTTCACCCGTCGCATCAATAGTGCAAAGCGCACTTGTCAGCTTTGCTGCAACGTCTTCTGCATAATCGACCAGTCGCGACTCTTCTAGCATATCGAATCTTAGTAGACTATCGTAGGAAGCGTTCCAGAGGCCCGGCCCTAGGTTGGATCCCTGTGGTACTCCCGACGTGATCTTTATCCACCTCTGGCGCTCCAGCGTCTCATAGAGCAGGGAGCGGTCTTTCAGCTTAGTTTGGGATGTGGAATGGGTTTCCTAATGTGCATAGCATGTCTGTCCATCTAACGGAATCGAACGTATTTCTGACATGAAGCATTATGAGGCTCATTATTCGTCAAGATCAGCAGCTGTGCGCCTTGCTTCAATAAACCATTGGGATACCACCAGGACTTTTCGCCTTATTGTTTTTTATGGTGAGAAATACTTTTTCGAGCTCTTTTATTGTGAAAGGGGAGCAATCCTCAATGCTTTCCCCGCAATTGACATCAACCCGTACGGGATGTCTATGGAATCCATAAAATGCGGTCCATTTGCTTGGTGCTTAGTATGCAGCGCTTCGGCAGAGCCTCTATTTTCTGGATAATAAGTTTATAACAAAGTCCCCACGGGCCCCCATTCACCTCGTTGACCAGGTTCCGACAGCCGCGAGCTTCGCTTGTATTTATCGCACTTTTCGCTGATTTACCCTCTGCTTTTATGGGGCATGTCTCCTCGCTGGCGTGTAAACATTGTACCAAGCGGCGGAGCTTATGACACTCACTTTGTAGGTCTGCAATTCTATCAGAAGATTTGTCTCAGCTGGGGCCCCTCCGTTACGTGAAATCCTCCCATGCTGTTAGGTTTATTACTGAGCATACGTTAGCGTCAGCTGCAACATTACCACGCTCCGAAGCGTCCTCCAGCGCGACTATGCCTGTAACAAGAGCTTCGACGAACTTCCCGATATTCACCCTCGTGACATTCCACACGAAGCGGGAACGCGAGGTTGGTGCACGCCGACAAATAGCGTCAACTACTTTCACCGTGATGTACCCTTGCCAAGAAGTTTTCTAGGACTCGACACTTGTCTAACGATAATGCCAGTGATTCCGACATAAAAATTATGTCAGGGATGCTTTCTTTGCAGCCTGGGCGTCGAAACGTTGGTCAGGATCAAGTATTTAAACGTTCGAGCCCTGATCTAGTCGCCATTTCATGGATCCGTTTCCGGCTGGAGTGTGGCTGAGGCATCCCCATTTGCAGAAAATGCAACTTTCGTTTTCATTGTAGTTCTTCGCTTGGTGACCTACCTGAAAGCATCCGCGACATGCTGTCCTCTTGTCGGGTCCCTGTTGACGTCTGTCCAGACACCTGTAACACTTGACGGCTTGCTTTATTTCAATCTTTTTTGTGAGGCAGTCAAGATTTCGGATTTCCAGGGAGCGCATAGCCTCTAGTCTAGAAATGACAGTCTTCTTCTCCAGTGGAGAGGGAGTTATGCTGTTATGGTCAATGAAGTCGGTACTACTCGATATCCTGTATGTAGATGTTATGTGCTGAATGGACTTATCTTTTCAGTTGTATAACTTACAACTGGAGTTGGTAACTGAAGGGTAATGAATTATAAATCGTTTATCATTTTTTGTTTGAAGTCAGGTATCTTGAATAATATTGAGGTTTGCTTCTTTCTCGTAAAATTTTACACTGTTAGTTAACTCTAACTAACTAACGTCAAATTTTTTATATCTCCACCATGAATGGGTTTTTCTTTCCACATGTCAGTCTTCTGCTATCAAATTCAAAGGAGATAATTATTATCTGCCATGAGAGTAGCCTGATGGAATTGGTTAGAGGAATATTTCTCGAAGAAAATCTCATGGAGAGAATACACTTGATTGCAGTGCAAAATTTTAAAATGAAGAACCCCGCTTCCTCCCTCATGACGTGGAATAGTCTTCCTCAATTTTCGACGGGTTTAATCAACAATGCTGACCACATTGCCTCCTAGTGTACCGTTACGGTCTTGAATGAAGTGCTCTAACACACTTCAAGGTTCTGATCCAACATGGATTGTTGCGCCAACGATTATTATTATTAATCAGCATGTCTTCGTAACTACCTTTAACCGTCTATTAATAGATTCTAATCAGTAGACGGGAAAGGCAAAGAAGTTGATTGGTATGATTTTATTTCTCCCGACCAGCTCTGTTTCAGGATAGGCCACATTATAAGTGAGGTCGATTGTCTCATTTACTAAGCTTCTTGTGACTACTGGGTTCATTGGAATGCCTTATGCATAGAAGATTTGAGTTGCTTCATGAGTCAATACGGTTTGTTGAAGACCCCATATCGAGCTTAACCGAAATTTCTTGGAAAATTGGTTGCCTGGTTAGTTGGGCAACTCAGCACCTTCACTCCGTACTTATTGACGACGTTTTGCTCCGGCAAATGACAGTTCTGGCAAGGGTTAGAATGCACTATGGAGCCGGTGATTGTACCTTGTTAGATTCCATTCCAAATCCGTGACACTGTAATAGGCGGAGACGATAAATTGCTTCAGCAGGATCTTCCAAACCATACGACGTATAGATTTTTCACCCCTGGTGGTTGAGGCCATAACCGCCGAAACGCCCACAGGCAAAGAACCATTTTAATGATGTTGAGCGAATCTCAACCGTGTTTATTATTGTATTGATATCGTTGGGTTTCCATTAACACAATTTATTTTAGTATCCCCAATTTCCGCCAACACGTAACAGGAAAGTAACAAGCCCTGAAACAGAACCCCCAAGGGAATCGCTGAAATGCAGTGTCACGTCACTGAAATTCATTCAGGAAAAACCATTACTTCTCTGCGAATTACGACTTCTCTTTTGAAGAAGATTTACTCCCCCCGAAAGGAAGAGTGCGTTTAAGACGACGAAAACAAAGGAGAACGTTCTGCTTATAAGAGGCTACTTAGCTATAAGATTAACTTGTGATACTCGTAGCTGACGCTTTGGACCATGTCATTATCAGCAACCTTGTGGATATGTGACCAAAATCTTTTACCAAAACGCTGGTTCTTACATTCAGACAAGTTGCATCCATTTTCCAGTTTATCGCAACTTAGCAGTGCTGTCCATCTGTGCACTTTAGAAAGTGGGTTAAGAAATATAATGAAGCATGGGAAACTGAAATTTGCACGAGTCATGTAGATTCGGACTCCCCAAGATACCCAAGTTCTTCTAGCATCTGTACTTCACTTGTCTCAAATTGCAAATGGGGACCTAGCATCCGCAATAAGTTATTACTGACTTTATAAATCTAATTGGCAACAGAGTAGTTGGAGGAAGTCAACAATGATTGAGACGCTCACTATCTAATATTAATTACGACTTTTATTTGATGCGAAATAATCTCTACTTGTTGTTGATATTGAGGTAATTGCATTTCCAGATTTTGAATAAAATAGCGATGGCGAATTTAGTGCTGGTAATGCCTCGAATGAAATCAAGAATGGCACAATTGTCGCAGAAGAACGTTGCCTAGGTATACCACTGAGAGAACATGTCTGATAATAGCTCTCTTGCTACGAAATACCCATCATCAGTGGGGATCCCATATACCTTCTTCGGAATTTCAACGATCATCGCCTATTTCTACTCATTGGAAAAAATCTCAATTCGCAGCTGTTAGGGAAGGCATGAAGTAACAACTCTGCCGACGCGATGGTTTCATTTAGACATAGCTGGTAGTGTACATCCGTTGAACATACCCGACATTCAATTTCATGTGGAATTGATATCTTATCTCTTAAAGAATACCAGTTTCCATCAAACTAGTATTCTCTAGACAATTTTGACATTTTTACTATAACTTATTTAATAATAGTACGATTTCCACCAAACTTTATGTAGCTTCAAAAGTGGTTACGGGTCTAGGATGGACTTAAAGCGGTTCGCAGTAAATTTTAAAAATATATAAGTGCACTACTATTAACTTTATATGAGCAGATATTGGTAGGGCATTCCGAGGCCAAGATGTCATAATCATGACTTATTTTTTAAAATTTTTTTGGTGGAGAATATCCTCTTAATTAATAATAATAATAATAATAATCGTTGGCGCAACAATCCATGTTGGATCAGGGCCTTGAAGTGTGTTAGAGCACTTCATTCAAGACCGTAACGGTACACTAGGAGGCAATGTGGTCAGCATTGTGCTCGCCCGAGATTATTACCCTGATTTGACTCAGATACTCATTCACAGCTGAGTCGACTGGTGTCCGACGTCAAATCACGATACAAATTCCACTGCCACCAGCGAGATTTGAACCACGACCTCCCGTACGGCAGCCTTGCGCTCTAACTACTCAGCTATCCGGACACCCTCTTAATTAAAGTGACCCTTTTATGACACCCTCGCACACCGGTTTCGCACCCGGTTTCAAAACTAAGACATGATCCCCCACTAGGGACTATGAGTTGCGGGATTGTAGCACTATTTCAAAGCACTTCCTGTTTGTAGTAAAAAGGCACTCAAATAGATAGAGAAATCAATTAAACTTTTGGAACCCCTACCACTCCTCGGAATGAGACTGATCTTTTGACTACCACATTTTGCTTCTGTTACCGGTTTATGATTGGATTTTAGAATGTGCGAACGTGTCTCGACGATGGTATCGAGTTCCCTCAAAATGTTTGAGTTCCAAAGAGTTTCAACTAGAATTTCAACCATACAAGCTGGATATACTGGGATCAAGGGAGGTAAAATCATAGCGTTCTGGGTAGCACGGCTCTCCGTTCTGCGGTACTGTTGTATTGTGACTAGCCGGCCAGAAGTAGGCGTGCTTGTCGTATCCGCTTGGGGCGTCCTATTTTCTGAGAACCGATATCGGACAGAATACTAACTGCGTTTCAGGATGAAGAACATCTTAATAGTACAGTGTTGCGTACCAACAGCAGCTTCCCATGCAATGGAAAAGGAGGTTTTCTATGAGCAACCATGAAGAGGCTTCATAAAGGGAGCATTGTGATCATAATGAGAAATCTGAATGCCCAGGTGGGTTCTGGTTAGTGCTTGCACGAATTTGTGGCAGGGGAAATACGGCCTTCGAGACCGACGTTACGATAATGGTGGGTGGTTTGCGGCTTTCTACAACTTCCACCGCCTCGTCATTGGTGGGACATTGTTCAAGCACAGAGGTTATCATCAGCACAGTTGGGTTTCAACTGACCGTCATCGGGGATGTGCGAATTAATAAAAGGGTTGACATGGTCTTCGAGCTAGACCATCAGCTGGGATTGTCTGCCTTCCCCTGAGAAAGGGTCTGCATCTTCCGGGCTTTGAAACTTAACTCGGTTCATAAACAGTACCTGGTAGTCCTTTGTTTGGAGTAAAACTATCTTGCTGATTTTAAGCAGCTCGACGAAGAATATTGATGGGCAGTTGGTCCTGATCAAAGTGTTCTTCTCTCCGGTGCAAATGAGGTCCTCAGCTATGTTTCGAAGGCGCCATAAGATCTAGCTGACTGGTGAGACATGGAAGCGGATCTAGGAACGCAGGAAACTGCAGGTTTTTTTGCTGCTGCAAGGGTAATACGCTTGGGATCCAGGTGGCATGCAAAATCGTGGGAACTGAAGGGAGCAAAAAATGCCGTAAATAATTACGATTTCTCTGCCGTATACTACATGATAGTAGTATTCTTAACTCTGAACTCCTCGATAGTTACTCAATTTTTATTGGGATCACGGTGTACAGATTTCGGGTAAACTCATATAAAGAGTTTCTTCCCTTTCTTACTATGCACCCATCCATATGAGCCAATCATTACTCATACTTCAGCTCAAAGCTGCGTTCTGATATTTATTTCCTGTGTGTATTTTCCATGTTATTCTCCACGTTAAACTGAACGCTAAGCAATATTTTCTATCCTCCGGTGCACGCCTTATTTCAGAGATGATACTGTGGACTCATTCAACTTTTCCCGAAAGCCAAATTAGTATTGAGGAATTACTTTGTTTTCCACCAGGTCTGGCGAAATTTTAGAAAGTAATAAGTTTTCCAACACCCTTGAGAGAATGAGTAGCATACTTATTGACCTGCAACTTGTGTTTGCTGCTCCCCACATTTACCAATGATTGCAATTGCCAAAACCTCCCCAACCTTCCAAATCACGTAAATGATTGCAATCCCTGGAAGTTCCTTTAACATTTCTGCCGTGAGTAGGTTATGTCCTGGACCTTTCTTTGGATCCACTTGTTCTTTGAAGACTCGAGCAACCTTTTTGGCTCTGAATGAGAAAATTTCCTTGGGCGTAGCCATAGATGTTTTTGGAAGTCTTGACTCCATCTGCGTTAAATGCCAATCTGCTGTCAGCTGATCTCAGTGGCGGTTCCCATTGAGCTGGTCTCTTCAGCCTTGTTGTAGCTCTCATCAGGGAAAAATCAGATGGCGACAAACCTCGTAGGTACCTTTGTAACTCTTGTTCCCGTTGACCTTTAAGGGCTTCATAGAGCGATTAGCTTACATTGGCTAATTGTTTTTGTAGGTCTGGAGATCCGTGAGCCTGCCATTTTTTTTCAACTTGTGCTTTATTTGTACCACCTGCAGTATGCTGATGATGATGTGCTGGTTTTTGGGAAATTCACAATACATGGATGTAGAGTATAGAGTTGTGCAGTCACAGTCATTACTTACTTAAATTTCAACAGGACTTTGTCTACTTCACCTTTGGTTTTCAAGGAAGTTTTGGATGGCATTAAAATCTCCAGTGACAAGAAATCTGTCCCAATGTGTTCTTTGAATACCTGAGCAGTCTTTTTAAAGTCTGGATCCCAGTGAAAGTTATTTCGCCGATTATCTCCAGTAGTCAGATTGAAGTTGCTAGGAATTAAACTTTGCAGCAATCTTCTAAAAGATAATGTTTATTGCGGGATCTGATGACTATTCCGGAACCGCCACGGGTTTTCCCTCCGAATTCTTAGTGCCATAGAAGCAATACCCAGTAATTTGAAAATAATTTTTGTGGGCTAGATGCCTGTCGGATCTTCCTCTTTTCATTCAGCCTTTGCCCAGTTCACAAGCGGGGTTGGCTCGTCGTGATCGGTTTCGTCATTTAGCTCTATCGAATGCGTGATGTGGGTGCAATCTCGAAGCTTTTAAATCCCCGTCCAGCGTATCAAGTCACCGTTGTTTCGGCCGGCCTTTTGGTCGTTTACCATCGACTTCGATGTTCAGACCACTCTTGGCAAGTGAATTCTCGTTAGCACGAATTACGTGACCATACCATCGAAGACGTCTCTCTCGCAATTTTTCTACGATCGGTGCAACACCATAGCAATCATGGATATACTCATTTCGGATGTGATCAAAACGTCTCACGCCACTAGTCCAACGCAACATCTTCGTCCCTCCATTACCGCAAGACTCTGCTCATTGTCTTTTATAGTCGGCCAACACTCAGAACCATAGAGAGCGACAGGACGGACGACATTGCGGTAAATTTTAGATTTGAGACGTTCGTTGATACGTCGATCACAAAGAACACCAGTTGTTTAATGCCACTTCATCCAGGTTGAGCTAATGCATGAAACAATTTCATAACGCAGTTCTCCATTGGCTGAGAGCGTTGATCCGAGGTATTTGAATCGCTCAGTTTTGGGCAGATCACTGCCGCTTACAGTGATTGTGCCTGTTTCATGGGGATCAGTCGTCAAAAATTCAGTTTTGTTTAGATTCAATCTGGGACCGTGTTGCATGAAGCGATCATTTCATTTTTGGACAAGTTGCTCGAGATCATTTCTGCTATCAGATGCTAGGAAAACATCATCTGCATAAAGCAGTGTGTAGGGCGCTGGAGTCCGGATATCCCGTGTGACGGTGTCCATAACAAGAACAAAGAGGAGTGGTGAGAGGGCGCTTGCCTGATGAAGACCATCAGAGGCACGAAACTGTTTTGATACACCCGCCATTCTTCGAACTTCACTTTTCGGATCGTGGTAGAGCAATTGAACCCAGCGTACGAGTTCTTCTGGCACGAAGTGTTGTCGTAAAGCATACCAGATGAGTTCGTGTGGTACACGGTCAAACGCTTTCTCTAGATCCAGAAATGCAATGCAAAGAGGGCAATGCTTCTCACGGTGTTTCTCCATGAGTAACCGCGCAGCGTGTATTGCGTCAGTAGTTCCGCAGTTCTTGACAAATCCGGCTTGATTCACGGTTATTTCAACGATTTCGCGAATACGGTTGTCAAGAATTCGTTGAAAAATCTTCATGATATGGAAAAGTAACCGGATCAGACGGTAATTTGAACATTCTGCTGCACTACCTTTCTTTTTCAATATTGGAACTGTGGTAATTTCTCGCCAGTCAGATGGTGCTCTTCCTTCCTGAATAACCCAATTAAAGAATTCACTGCGCCACAGTGTTGGGTCCCAGCTCTTCGCTTTCCAGAGCTCAGATGCAATGTCGTGGCTTTCCACGATTTCATTCGTTTTATTACCTCCTTGACTTAAGTTGCGCTGACAGTGAGTCTTTGAGGGTTTAACGTGAGCACATGTCTGGACGACTTAATCCCACTGTCTTTTTAAGACACAGATTAATTTTGTGACTGCAATCAAAGCCCTGCTGAGACAAGCAACAACGGTACCAGTCTATACCAAGTGCATGACTTAGCATTCATACTGGTGGATGCAAGAATTATCTAAATCTCTACCGATCTAAGGAGTACGGGACCCGTGTTGAAATGCAACACCACGCCAAGGCGCGAAGGTCTCTTCTCGCCTGAGCATAACCAAGAACCCCCATGAAGCTCCCACTGGGAGGCCAACCTCAAATAACCGAGCTGTATTCACATACAACGGGAGTTCACCCGAAGTATGAGAGTCCAGGAGTTATCTCGGTTCCCATGGTGCCAGTATACCCCTGGTGAGGTTTCGTGACCAATTTGCCACTTCAGATGAGTCCCCGTGAAGACTCGGGTCTGATCCCCCTGATTGGGCCTTTGAAGCATTCGCCTACTGCATCACGGCCGGCAAACCAAAGTGAGCACGGCGTCTCCTGGTGCCACCACTATGGAGGTTCTTCTCGCCCACTTAGTTTTGGTTTGGCCGACAGGGTTGCCGCCCCGACTTCCTCACCGCTGAGCACCAGTTGCGCTGACATGTGGAACTGGTAAAAATGTCGACAATGATTGTGAAAGTGACGGATAAGCAAATTCTTCAGTTGAAATCTGTTCCAAGTGTACTCGCCGTGTACCCGTTGTGGCTTCACGGTTGGTAAGCAAAGTTGTCATTAACGCAACAGAAGTGTTCGACATCCTGTGTACGTTCGCCTCTGTTTTTGGCAAGTCGATACTGATCTCTTTCGATCTTGTTCGCTCGAGTGACAGCGACCGCTTTCTCTGCTTTCCGGTTGGAATTCTTATAAATTTGCGAATTAGCAAGCGTTTTATCGTCGAGAAATTTGTCGTAGAGCCGTTTCTTTTCACACACCTTTCATTTCAACATCATCATTCCTAAGCCAAGTATCGCGGTTGATGTTGTGCTTACCCGAGGGTTGCAGAGGCCGCTTTGTGGATCGTGTCTTTCAATTGGTTCCATGATTCTTCCACATTCGTAATGGTCGGCAATCGTATGAGTGATATCGTTTCTTCTTTCTTCTCACCAGATCGCCACCACTCGATGCGCCGCGAGCCAGTGCCGCTCTTTTATCGGTGGCTTAATTCGCAGAACGGCAGTCAACAGCCGATGTTGAGGTACGATGGTTTCATAGGGAACGACTTTGCAATCAGTGACAGTGGTAAAATGTTGGCGTCTTATGATAATATAGTCGATTTCCGTTTTACTGTTCCAACAAAAAAATGTAGGAAGATGACACAATCGTTTGATGAACCATGTATTCAAAGTACAAGGTCATGGGTGTCCGCAAAATCGATTATACGTTCAGCCGCTCCGCACCCCTTTCCCCAATGGCATCTGTTATCGTCTGCCTTTTCACCCACAGGACCATTAAGGTCACCGGTAATGATAATATAGCCGTCAGCAGGCACGTGACAAATCTTTTCATCGAGAAGTTATTAGAACTCATCTTTCTCGGCATCAAGTCGACCTGTCTGTGGTGGTAAAGAAGTGAATAGTGCGATCAGCTGATATAATGGTGAGTTTCATCAGCTGGTCATCATATCGTTTGACTTCTCTAATGGCGTCACGGAAACCCTCTGAGATGGTAGTCGCAACACCATATTGAGTGTGTGGGCTACCAAAATAGAGAAGTTTATAGCCATTTTTTTCGCGTTTGTGTACAATGTCGCAGCTTTTGGCACCAGACAATCGGGTTTCTCGTAGAGCGCAGATATCAATGCGCCTTTTTCGAAGGGCTCTTGCGAGTTCCACGGTCTTTCTAGTTAGGGTATCAACATTTAGTGTCAGACACGTATTTGTTTTGTTCGGACTAACTTGCTTACATCCTGACGCCGTCCATTCGTGAAGAACCTTTCCCCATTTCTCAACAGGACGGGGGCCCGTCCTGCCGCGTCAACTGAGGTGGACGCCCTAGCATTTTTCCGAGGCTTGTGACTCAATCCGATCATCATGTTTGTAACGGCATTATATGCATTTTCTTGGTCGGCCTGTCGCGGGACCTGTCACCAAGGGAGATAAGGTAGGATTTAGCATAGTGGAATAATTCCAACTATACTCTCTTTCCCTAATCTCAGCATTTTTTTAAGGTTTTGTTTGGCAAACAAAACCTTATTAATATTGGTTCAATCTATCTGTCCATCCATCTGTCTGTCTTTTTTTTTTTTTTTTTTTTTTTTTTTTTTTTATGGATGGAGGTGGAAATCTTAGAAAGACACTGCCGCGCCAGGTTGCAGCAGCGTGTGGGATTCTCACCCACTAAAACCACCCCCACTTTCTCCTTTTTCCTTCCCCGCGGGACCGCCGCAAAGCATTACTTCGCGGGGTGGACTGTGCTTTACGCGACCACGCCTTCCGTTCTTCGCGTCCTCCTTGCGCGCTCCGCTCTTGCCAGTTCTTCTTGTATTCGTTTGATGGCGGTGTTCACCGCACACCAGTTTTCCTCCGATTTCAACATTTTCCCGACGATGTTCTGCGGGCTTAGAGTGGTTTTCAGGGAGTCTTCCAGACTCCTCCTTTCTGAGAGAAATCGTGGACAGTGAAACATAACATGCTCCGGGTCCTCAGGTGTGCAACCACATTCAGGACACAAGGGAGAATCATCCAGCCTGAATTGGTGCAGGTACTTCCTGTAACCGCCATGTCCTGACAGGAATTGCGTCAGATGGTAGTTAATCTCACCGTGTCGTCGCTGGATCCACTCTTCAATACGGGGAATCAAAGTGTGGGTCCAGCGACCCCTCTGCGAGTCATCCCACCGTTTCTGCCACTTTTCCAGCGACTCTCGCCTTGCCGCCTTTCGGCGTTCTGCATCCTTTTCAAGAGGATTCATTTTCCTTGTCTCGTACAGGCAGCGTGTCTCACTTGCCAGAATGTCTATCGGGATCATTCCCGCAATAACACCCGCTGCCTCGCCTGATATTGTTCTGAAGGCGCTGCACACCCTTAGCGCCACTAAGCGGTAAGTCATATTTACTCTCCTACGATTACTCTCAGACGCTAATGCTTCCTCCCAAACTGGTGCCGCGTATAATAGTGTGGAGCGAACCACTCCGGCCACAAGTAATCTGCGACTATACCTTGGACCTCCAATGTTAGGCATCATCCGCGCTAATGATACGCTGGTATTTGCCGCTTTCTCACAGGCATAGTCCAGGTGTCCCCTGAAATTGATCTTAGCGTCAATCATCACCCCCAGGTATTTGATAACCGGCTTCGAAGTGATGACGTGACCACCAACGCGAATATTAATCGTATTCCTCTTCCTACGATTGGTAATCAAGACCGCCTCCGTCTTTTGTTCCGCAAGGTCAAGCTGAACCATCTCCAGCCACGCTTTTATGGCGCTAATGGTTTCGTTAGCGTACATTTCGACGTCTTCAGGTTCTTTCGCGACGACAACCACAGCTAGATCATCTGCGAAACCGATTATCGTGGCCTCCTTTGGCACGGGAAGGACAAGGACCCCATTGTACATGACGTTCCACAGGAGAGGACCCAACACTGAGCCCTGTGGTACTCCTGCGGTGACGGTGTACTGCTTGGATCCCTCATCCGTGTCGTACCAAAGTGTCCTCTCCGAAAGGTAACTGTTGAGGAGCTTAGTCAAGTAACTAGGGACACCCGTGTTAGCCAGTGAACTTTTTATCCACTCCCAGCTTGCGGAATTGAACGCATTTTTGATGTCCAATGTCACTACGGCACAGCATTTTTTAGACGACATCGCGTCTCGAGCCAGCTTCAAAACAACGTCTACGGCGTCGATCGTTGAGTGGGCTTGACGAAATCCAAATTGTCGCTCCGATAGTCCATCCTTGTATTCGATGATAGGGAGCAGTCTGTTGTAGATGACCCTTTCGAGCATCTTTCCTGCCGTGTCGATAAGGCAAATCGGTCGGTATGATGAAGGGTGTCCTGGATGTTTATTCGGCTTCGGGAGCAAAACTAGTTTTTGCCTCTTCCACCGATCGGGGAAAATTCCTTCTATCATGCATGTCTCAAACACGCTGATAAACCAGTCGGGTCTGGTCTTAACAGCGAGTTTAAGGGCTCTATTGGGAACAGCATCCAGACCGGGTGCTTTGTTATCACCAATTCTCCGGCAAATTTGCATAAGTTCCTCCTCAGTTACCGCAGGTATGGTGTAGACGTCGAGTGCTCGCTTGTGTTGTTTGCGCTCCCCTTTATCCGGGGGGAAGAGCGCCGTCACGATATCGAGCAGAAGATGCGGACAGGTCAATTGTGGTGTTCGTCCTCTCATCTTCTTCATAACTATCCTGTACGCTGTTCCCCAGGGGCTTTGGTCTGCCTCTGTGCAAAGCTCCTTGAAGCATTCTCGCTTGCTGGTCCGTATAGCCTGCTTAAGCCTACCTCGAAGGTTCACATATGCTAGCCGTTTCTCGTCGAAGTCTGGTCTTGCTCTAGATCGTTGGCAGATCCTTCTAGCACGAAAACATGCATTCCGTAGCACCGCGATCTCTTCATTCCACCAATAGTTTGAGCGCCTTTTTGCGAGAACTCGTCGCCTCGGCATAGCAGCGTCGCATGCTCTTGTTATGCGTCCCATCATTTGCTCTACCTTTTCCGTAGCCGCACCACCGGGACATTGGCCTCCCAATAGCATCTCTATGAATGCATCCTCCTCAAGCCCCTTCACGGACCAGCCCCGGTTTCCAGCCTCACGGGAACACGCATCGACGCATGGCCCATATTCGATCTGGAGGAAAATCGCCTGGTGGTCGCTGTGAGTATAATGCTCACTGACAAACCATGTCATTCTCCTCGCCAATGTGGTACTCACATATGTCAGATCGACTATTGAGCCCGACCCTGTCCCACGAAAAGTGGAAGCGTTTCCCGTGTTGGCAAGCACCAAATCTAGCTCCGCGAAAGCCTCGAGCAGGATACGGCCCCTGGTGTTCGTAGTGCGACTGCCCCAATCCACGGCCCACGCGTTGAAATCACCAGCTATGATCTTGGGGTTTCGACTTCTTGCATCCGAGACTAGCATACCTAGCATTCCTTCGAATTCTGTTATCGTCGCGCTTGGTGGAGCATAGCAACTATAAATATAGATACCAGCTATTTTTGCCCTGACGAATCCAACTTCTGGAAACTCCATCACTTCTTGAATGGCCTGATTTCCACACGCCCATATTGCCGCCTTACCGGTTTCATCTGCAGTCCAGGCACCGCTCTTATTGTTGCGATAGGGCTCGCTGATTATGGCAGCTTCGATTCCCTTCTCATAGATGGTCTGCGAGAGAAGGTCTTGCGCTGACTCGCAGTGGTTGAGGTTGATTTGTATCAACCTCATTTTTTTACTGCATTCAAGGCTCGCCTAAACACTGGGCATCTGCTGCTGCCTGCAACGTGCCGACAGTCGACGCCCTTTTTTTCCTTGCAGAGCATGCATTCAGGCTCAGCCTTGCATTCCCTGAACATATGGCCTTCTCCCCCACATTTTCTGCAACATTTTGACCTGTCACAGTCACCGGTGCATTTCGCCGCTATGTGGCCGAATTCCAGGCATCTAAAGCAGCGCTTAAGGGATACCTGCTCCCTGAGTCGGCAAACGACCCAACCTATTTTTACTTTCCCAGCCGCCAGCAGTTTGAACGCTGCTTCAGTTGGTAAGCTTATAGTTGCCGTTTGCGTGCCTCCGTATGCCTTCCTCAGTCCCCTGATTGCGGAATCTTGCAAGCCAAGTGGTCCGAACTGCTTTTCTAGGGCGTCACGGATATCCTCCTTGGTCGTGATTTCGTCAATGTCCTTGCATTCGATGACAAGCTCCTGCTTTCTGGCCCGTACTTGAGCTTCTTCTCCTAAGGACTTCTCCACCTTGCCGAGGAAATTTTCTACCGTTTTGCCCGGAGACTTCTTCAGCTCCAGCATCAAGTCTCCTTTCTGGGAGCGTCTGATTCGGCTGACGTTTTCTCCAAGGTCCATCAGCTCAGGATCGGATTTGACCTTCCTAAGGATATCGGCGTAAGTCATATCCCCTTTTTTGGAGATGATGATTAATTCGGGCCGTAATCTTCTTTTCTGCGTCGTGTTTTTCCTTCCACCAACCTTGGTCCATGCTTCCTTGGTCCCTTTTTGAGGCTTTGCCTCCCTTGGGTCAATTGGAGCCGGCGCCGCAGTTTCCACGATGTTGGTAACTTTGTTTCCCTTGCCTTTTGCCGGTGAGAGGCCTTTTTGCCTTTTCGCGTCCTGTGAGCATCCGAAAGAATCGTTCGCGCACTCTCTACTCCTTTTTTCAAGTTTACCGCCCTTTGGATGTTGAGGGGGTGTCACTTGTGTTGCCTGGGTGACGCTTGATTTCTTCGAGGCGTTTTTTTCTTCCTTGGCACCATTGTATAGTACCCGAATGGTACGCACCATGTTTTTGATGGCCTGGTGCACGTTGTGTTTGTCCTTAATAAATTCAGACAACTCTACTATTTTACCTCCGAGTAGGGCAAACGATGATTCTTCCGGACTCTGACATAGCTCCTCCGCTTGGTTTTCACGTTGGGCGCTTACGTACTTATTAGCCTTCCGAATGCTTCCCAGATTTCCTTCCTTCATCAAGGTTGATTTCGGAGGAGATCGCGCTATCGTCGAGCTTCTCTTAAATGGATCAACCACTAAGTCCTGCGACATATTTCGACCAGGTGTAGTTACCCCGCTATGGGCTAATACCTGACCAGTTTGTGCTCCATCTTTTCTTGGGTTTTGAACAGGCGTTCTCGGGAGTGATGTACTCCTTTTAAATGCCTCTTTCTCCAGGCTACTTGTAGTATTTGATGCAACGGTGGCCAAGTAATCCACCACCGAGGCACTGCAGTCGAGGGATATCGACGGCCGGGAGCCTGCTTGCCCACTCCCAAAAGCCGCCGGTACTGGGTTTCCGAAGCCCTGCACCGTAACTTTATTCTCCTTCTCTTCCTCCATGTTTGGTTTTATTTCTGGGTGTCCTTCCCATAGCCAATTTTTATCCACGGGCGGGCGTTTACTTCCCACCTACCCGGCCTGCGCATAAGCATGCCCATACACGCACACCTCCAAATGCGTATATGTGCACATTCCTACGCATCCGCCGAGCATTCCCTTATCCGCACGAAGGGACGCGCCTGATGGGAGATTTGGCAACTCCGCACAGGTCCATCTGTCTGTCTGTCTGTTTGTCTGTCTGTCTGTCTGTCACAATCACTTTTCTCAGAAACAGCTATACCGATTGACACGAATTTTGGTGGGAAGGTGGGATCTGTGGACCCCCAGATATGCAGTGAGGGATATCTTTCTATGTTGAGATTTAGGGGTGGTCCCCATACATGTAAAAGCGGGGTGTAAAAATGTTTTCCACCGAATATAGTCATGTTGAGTATCAAACGAAAGGCATCGATCAGTACTTTTCGAATCCGGTCTTAGTTTTGAGATTTGACAAAAAAGCGGGGAGTGGGGCGGGTGGAAAATGATGATTTCTTTATTGAACCCATTCTCAGAAACCACCCAACCGAAAAATCTGAAAAAATTCATGAAGCTACCTCGATATGGTTCCCAGGCCCCAACGTACTCCCCATGTCGATATCTGTTCAAATTAAGTTAATAATAGTATATTACCATATTTTTGGAGAAATTGAGTTGAGCCCCCCTTAAGTTGATTCCAGACTTATAAAAGTTGGTAGTAGTATAAAACATAATATGAGGCATATTATCCCCAAGTTTGAACAAAATCATACTATTAGTAACAAAGTTACAGTAGCTCAAAATTGGCTTTACTGTGTACATTTACTGCAACTAAATATCAATATCACACTAAAGTGGGTAGTCAGACATGTTAATGCATATACATAACGGACTACGTACAAATGGGATAGTTCTACACTCAAATATACTTGGGACGGCACCCTCCTGGGGGTTCTTGCCCAAGGCCGAGGGGACGGCTTTGTCTGGATTCGGTGTTCAGGGATAACGTTTTTTAGTGTCTATCTTACGCCGAATGAGACGATGCCGGACTTTCGTCGCAAGCTTGAGGCTTTGGAGGACGCTATCTTAAGCACGGATGGGCGGATCCTGGTCAGAGGTGACTTCAATGCTAGGGCACTTGAATGGGGCATGCCTCACACAGATTCCAGAGGGAAACGAATTCTGAAAATGGCGGCGAGAACAGGACTGGTAGTTCTAAACACCGGATCCACCCCAACGTTCCCGCGCCCGGGCTGCGAAGGAAGCATTCCAGACGTAACCTTCGCATCGGAATCACTGGTGTCGCTGGTGGACGGGTGGCGAGTTCTGGAAGACTTTTCGGCAAGTGACCACCAATACATTGCTTTCGAAGTGGTGGACACAAACTCTCGGTGTGCGCCACCCCAGCGATCTTTCTGTGTATGGAACGTCGCGAAAGTGAACACCGGGAAGTTTGTCAAAACTCTGGGAACAGGTGGGCCACGCTGAAGGGTACTCCTGGGGGCGGTAGCGCCGCTGCTGACACTGTCGTAAATTCAGTTATGAACCTGATAACGACGGTCTGCGGAGCCTCCATGCCCAGGAAGACATCGAGGCGCGGCAAACCTTCCATGTATTGGTGGACAGTGGAAATCGCAGAGCTCCGGAAGGAATGTCACAGGCTCCGCCGCTTAACACAACGTCTAGGCGACCGGGAGAAGGCATGTATCACAATGATGGAGTACAAATCAGCCAAAAGGAGACTCCGCAGCGCAATAAACAAGAGCAAAGCTCGCTGCTAGCTAGACCTGATCGACGAGGTGAATGGGGATCCGTGGGGACTCGGTTACAAACTTGTAACCCGAAAAATCGAGGCTCTGCGGAAACCCTGTTCACTTAAGGCCGAGCAGATGGACCGCATTGTGAGGGCACTCTTCCCTGCACACCCCATATGGAATGGCGACGTCGGCGCGGAGAGCGCAGAGGACTGTCCACTTTTCTCTGTAAAAGAGTTGGAACAGGCAGTCCTCTCTATGAAAAACAAGAAGGCGCCAGGACCCGATGGTATTCCAGCAGAGGTGTACAAACTGGTATTCCAACACCGGCCAGACCTACTGCTCGGCGCATTCAACGCTTGTCTGAAAGAGGGCATTTTCCCTGCTCGTTGGAAAGTTGCGAGGTTTGCGCTGATCCCTAAAGGGAAAGGCGATCCCGAACTGCCGTCTTCATATCGCCCACTGTGTATGCTTGATACTGCTGGGAAAGTGCTCGAAAAGCTCATCAGAAGTAGACTCGCTGAAGCGATACGCGCTGCCGGAGATTTATCTCCCCGGCAGTTTGGTTTTAGGGCAGGGAGATCGACAATTGATGCTGTCATGCAGGTCGTGGACGCCGTTCGACGAGCAGAGGCATATAGCCGCCGAACTCGACGAGTGGTGCTCCTCGTAACGCTTGACGTCAGAAACGCCTTCAATTCCGTAAGATGGAAAGACATTCTAGGCACACTAGAGAATACCTTCAACGTGCCGAACTATCTCTTACGGATTTTGAGGGACTATCTGAGGAACCGCTCCCTGCTCTATGAAACACTAGAGGGTCAAAAGTGGATGGAGGTCACATCGGGGGTAGCACAGGGATCCATCCTAGGGCCGGACCTCTGGAACGCTACCTATGACAGTCTGCTTAAACTCGACATGCCAGAAGAGTCGCGCCTGGTCGGCTACGCAGATGATGTCGCAGCGCTTGTTGCTGGACGCACTGTCGAACAGGCGCAAAGCAGACTCGGCATATTGATGCGACGGGTAAGCGGATGGATGACTACTCATGGTTTTAACCTTGCACTGGAAAAAACCGAAGTAGTCATCCTGACTAAGAAGAGAATTCCGACCATGCGTCCCATATCGTTCGGCGAGTCGATAATCGAGTCAAAATCGGCGGTAAAGTACCTCGGGTTGACTGTTGACTCAAAGATGAGTTTTTCTGAGCAAATCCAAGCAGCAGCGAACAAGGTTGCGGCTGGAGTTTCGGCGTTAAGTAGGCTAATGGCAAACATTCGGGGTCCTACGTCTAGTAGGCGACGTCTCCTGATGAGCTCAACGCAGTCTGCCCTGCTCTACGGCGCAGAGGTATGGGCTGGCGCTCTTAACAAGGAGGTATATCGTAGACGCCTCGCGCAAGTACAGAGACGGGGAGCTTTACGGGTGGCGTCTGCGTACCGCACAGTCTCTGAACCGGCCGTGATGGTGATCGCGGGAGTTATCCCCGTTGCCCTTCTTGCTAGAGAGCGTCAGGCCATATACAAGCGCAAGGGAGCTGAGCCAAGGGAGATGGTTGCTCGCGATGAACGGCAACACACTCTAGACGAGTGGCAGCTCTCTTGGCAAAATGAAACTAGAGGCAGATGGACTGCGCGGCTCATCGGCAACTTAGGTGCGTGGCTGAATCGGAAGCATGGTGAGACTGACTATTTCCTTACCCAATTTTTAAGTGGGCATGGAAATTTTCAGTCTTACCTGCACAAGATTGGAAAGGCGCGTTCTCCGGATTGTGTGTTTTGCAATGGAGTTGTGGACGATGCCCACCACACCTTTTTTCTTGTGGAAGGTGGGATGGGGTTCGTCAGCAGCTCTATTTAAACACAGGGGATCTCTCTCCAGACAACATTGTGGAAGAGATGTTGAGGACTGCTGATAGCTGGAACCGTGTTGCCCATTACGTTCGGGCCCTTCTCGTTGCTAAGAAGATAGAACTCGACCGGTGGAGGAGCCGGATGGCAGGGGGTTCCTTGAACTGACAGTTCCCTTCCTCCTCTCCCCTCCCGTTGGTGAAAGGAATTCCCTGATTTGAAGGCTCCGCAAGGCGGGAGAATTCGGGGGCTGGCCCGAAGTAATGTGACAAACGGTTCCAGGCTAGCTCTCTGACGATGGGGAGGTGTTTAGTTGGTAGTCCGATGACGTACCGAATCGGGAGTCCAGCACTGTGTGCGTAAATGCATTCACCTACCCTACCCCAAAAAAAAAAAAAAAAAAAAAAAAAAACACTCAAATATACTCACAGAAGAAGCAAACCTTCCATACTTGAAGCGCCGAGCTACCGGTTTTCCGAATTGTTTTGCTTTACTGAGGATAGTACAGAGTATGTTGCCCCAGACCCTCCTCCTTTACCTGGGCTTGGGACCAGCATACTATGTTAATAGCATGGCGTAGTTAGTTAGATTCCAATTATGTCAATTTCTTTATCAAACAGGAAGTGTCGCATTTCCTGTTTATGCTGGTTGATCTCATTTGCATTCCAGTGATATTCTGAGAAGGACCTGTAAGATCTGGATCTGATTACACATCATTTCTTGCGTTATGTTTTGCATCGAGAACATAAACCGGTTCACCATTTCAGTCAGTGCTATTCCTTTATACCTGATGATAAAACTAACATCTACTTCAAAAAGTGTTAATTTAAGCGCTTCAATTCATATTACAAATCTCTTTATTTAAAGAAAAAATATTTAGTTCCTCCGCTTAATTGGAATGCGGCAATGAATGCGAATTGCAATATTATTTCTATTTAGATTCAGTGAACATATTCAATTAGGGTCCTTTACGTTATTCATCGACTTATTGTAAAATACAAAATCTTGCGATACTTTAGGTGATATCAACATTGCCATTCACATACTATGTGTTTGCCTTTGCAAGCCCACCTAAATCAAGGAAAGATCGAAGATAACATCCTTTTAAGGTGATATGCAATTCAAAGTCATTGCACTTTGGTTCACTTCCTAATGAGGTGCCTCATTCAAAGAGCTGTGACTTGCATTTCGGCAAACTCCTGCCTTTCGCACTTGCATCCAACCGTATTTGAATTCGACATACCATCAGGATGCGAGCGCAGTGTTCCAAAAGCAGCCACTCATCACAGAGTCCATTATTTCTAAGTATGTCACACGATAAATTGTGCATGTTATGAGCAACGGAGGATACGAGTATACGAAATATCTAATTTGCAACACTACATGTCCTTTTAACGACTCATCTGTGAAATACAACATGACTAGTTCCAGTCACAATGTCACCTATGACATGGTAATTCTATAGAGATTCACTTCATCTCTTTGACACTTGTCCTTTTTCGGATCCGCTCATCAACTATTCATTATGCTTCAAGGAATTTCCGCAACATAGTGTTAACATCTATATTTCATGAACTTATCGCTAAAGCGGTGAAGGATTTTCTCCCAAGCAGAGCCATGGTCTGTCGGAAATTTGTGATGAAGAGTTACCATCGCGTTGATAAAGCTGATGGTTGAGGTAGCAGAATCGATAAGGTAGAATCGACATCCTTGCATTTGAGCAGTGGATAAAAAAAATACCTATGCAATCTGAAACGTTTAGATCCTGGGTGTAGCACTAAGGACGCTCTGCCTGTGTGGATCATGTAAACTGATTCTGATATGACTATAATGCTACTATATTTCAGATGCAATTATATCTCTAGCCAGAAGCAATATACGAGGAAATTAGGCCCATGAGGATTGCTTTCCATTTCAACAATCCGGACATGTTTTCGCACGTACAAACCACGTGGGGACGCGCTTTCGATATGAATATGGATTTTATCATAATCAGGAGCATCATCTACAAAAGTATCGACTAACTATTATACGAGCAGACCCACTTTTTAGCCCGAGATTCCTGATGTCGTGGGATACACTCTTAGCCAGTAGCAGCACCATGTGAAAGTGAGAAGATGACTTAGTTTGTGGTTTTCAAGTCGTAAGCCCTCAGGATAGCAAATCCTTGAAATGTTGATGAAGACTAGCTTGTGTTGTCCGTGGGATAAATGCTCGCTGTACTCGCGACAAAAGGATATACACAGCAAGGGATAGAAATGCTAATTCTGCGACGCAATCATCTTGTCAAATTACTTTCAAGTTTCGGCGGGAGCATCTTCTAGGGTGTACAGAAGCTTCTTACGTTTGATATTGCCACTAAAGAAAATTTCGCTTGCATATTTTAAGTGGGAATCGCGCGAGGCAGCGCTCCTGGTTTGAAGATGCACACGTACATTAGCATAATGCAAATACCGAAGAACTTTTCAAGCATTTTACGAGGACCATAGTGGAGCATGTTTGAGTTTTGTTACGAGCGAAACATACGTGATGTTGATAATTTTACAGAAAGCACTAATATTACTGTGCACACTGAATACTGAATGAGAAGAGAATTGTCTCATTAAGCGTCAAAGTTCGCTTTCTTCTTACTTATCAGTTAAATTCTGGTTGACAAGGGATTCAGGGAGGGGCGATTCAGTATTCATTCCAAAGAAAACACACATATAAACAGGGAAATGGAAGCCTTTTTAAGACCAAGTGACAATTTGTAGCCTTGGAGAGCTACTAAAAGAAGATTAGTAACTGTTTGGATATGCTTTACGCGATAAAACAATGAACAAAGGACATTGTAAGTTCTCCGGACCCATAGGAACCTATGTGGATTTGAAACCAATAGTTCGTCAGTTTCTTCGTGAGTGCAATTTCTGCAACACACACTAAGGTTAACTTCAAATCTCGACTCGGTGCTTAACCTCCCCTCAGGGTTTCCTTATATCAAAACAATTTTCTGCAACAGCTCCACTTTCTCGTCAGCATATCACGAAAAATTCCACCAAATAGCAAAAGGTTTATGTTTTTTACTTCCCACCATCTCGTCAATCGGTTGCAGCCTCGCAAAATAGGAAACAAAATAAAACAGAACTTAGTCACTATTCCGAGCTTGCTCGTTACCTTGAAACATTACTTGGACAGACATGTTGCAAACTATCTAGAAGAGAAACAATGCAAAGTATGGAAGTCTCGTAATTTTGATATAATAAAATGTAAACTATGCCTGATGGGAAAATGTTAGTTTCGCTTGGGGAACAGGTTTCCGAAATTGTAAGATTACAGTTTTCTGTCGTTGATTTCGAAGAGAAATTTTTTTGAAACTTTTGTCTGCACCATTACGCCCTTTCTAGAATTATTTTTTGACCAGTCTCCGACTGTCTGCCTGCCTCTTTTTTTAAGGCGGTCTTCTTCAAAACTCACTGGCTTGGACACGCCCGTTTGTGGGATTTTTACCCACTAAAACTGTCCTCGATTCCCTCCACGCTCCGTGGAACCGGCGTAAAGCGGAGTCAGTTTACTTTACTTACACTTTACGCGGCGTAGGTAAACGCGCTTTTCTCTCTGCTTTTCACAGTTTGGATAGATGCGACTATGGAATTGATCGCATCCTAACCTTCCTGACATGCTAGCATTCTTCTCACCAGATTTTCTGGCTTCACCATCTCTCCTAGAGTCTCTAAGTTCCTCATTTCTTCCCCAAATCTTGGACAGTGGAAGAACATGTGCTCTGGGCCCTCTGGGACTCCGTCACGGTTTGAACAATTGGGTGAGGTAACCAGCTTAAACCTGTTCGTTTACTGGCGATATCTTGCCCTTGAGAAATAGGATAAGATTATAATTAATCTCACGGTGCCGCATCTGCAATCACTCCATGATGGCAGAGATGAGCCAGTTTGTTCACCGGCTCTTTCTCGAGTATTTCCAACGCTCTTGCCATCTATTTAGAGATCTCTCCTTTTCGGCGTTCTTCGTCTGTGATAGGTTTCGCATTGTATGTGTTCGTCATCTCATCTGCCAAGATATCAATGGACATCATTCCCAAGATGACGAATGCTGCATCATCTGAGACAATCCTGAATGCAGAGCACACCCTTAGGGCTGCTCTTATGTAGACTGCACTCGGTTTGTTAGCGTTGAATGTGACCTGCAATGCCTTTCCCCAAACTAGAGCTATATAGAGCAGGATCAAACTATAAGCAACCTAGAATCATGCTATAGCCTTCCAACGTTCGGCATCATCCTTGCCAGGGTCACCATTGCGGTTGATGCTTTATCACAAGCATACTGCATCGCTTCCAGATATTTGATGGCATGCTTAGAAGTGATGATGTGATTCCAAATTTGAACTCGGGCATAGTTTATTCTACCGCGCTAGGTGATGAGGACCAGCTACGTTTCTAGCCAACTCTAAACAGCACTGATCGCTTTACATGAGTATAACTCAGCATCTTCGAGGTCCTCCGCGACTACAATCAGCGCTATATCGTTGGTGAAACCCACCACCGTGGCTTTGTCCGGAACCGGAAAATAAGAACCTCGTTGTACATGATGTTTCACAGCAATGGACCCAGTATGGAGCCTTGTGGGATACCTGCAGTGACAACGTACTTCTGGGGTCTGTCATTGCTGCCACACCAAACCAGATTTCGTTCTTGTTAATAGCTGTTGACAATAAATACGAGATAGGCGAAAATACTAAACTTCGCCAAAGATTCCCGTATTAGCTTCCAATTGGCCTAATTGAAAGCATTGCTCACGTCCAGCACCAACACCATCCAATATTAGCTGGTACTATCCTTTCCGTTAATTGGATCTTCGGCCAAGCCGGTAATCATTTTGATGGCCTCAATTGTTGATCTGGTTTTACGGAGCCCATACTGCCGAACTGCTAAGTCACCGTGGCTCCGCAGTGTGGCAGACCCCACCTTCTGAAAGGTGTTGACATAACGTTCGTTGCCTAGAATTATATCCAACTGCGTAAAAGCATAAAATAGACTGCGCGAAATGATCAAACGTGAGGACTTTGTAACACCTCTTTAAAGAAATCTGCTCTCTCAGACGGCAGACAACCCATCCAAATCGAACTTTCCCGGCCGCTAATAACGTCTGTGCTGTGTCCACTGGTAATCGAAATGTAGCTATTTGAGTATTGCCACAGACTTTCCGCAAACTCACAATGGACTCCTCAGCAAGTTCCTTTAACATGAACGGTTCCTTCAAGGGAGTGCAAATTTCTGCCTTGGATGTCACTTAATCGAAATCATTGCAGTGTATATAAATCTCATGTTTTTGGGTCCGCAGAATCAACTGGCACACTTGGGGGATCTGCTTTCTCTCTTCAGTGCTTTAAGCTAAATTTTTCAAAACTGCATACCTTTTTCCTCCTAGGCACCAGCTGATTTATCAAAGGATGCACATCTTTTCCTCGCAATCTTTTGCTTGGTGGCAGGTTGATGGCAATACGATTAGGTGTCACTTGGGTCGTCTGTGACACAGGGCAGTAGGTTTCGGCTGTTAGCACTGATGACGGGAACAAGTAGTTCCCGAAATATCGGAATTTGCAAAATAAAAGTCAACACTAGCGAATAGGAAACAAGTCGGAATACCGGAAGCTCGCGCTTCGGGAATAAAGGGTTTGTGTTCATCTTATGTAAGAAATTTCAACGCACATTTTTCTATCCTTCATATTTTTCCAAACTACGAGACGTACGTACATATTACAGCCATAGATATTGCGCTCACCCTAAACAAACAAACGGCCTATTTCCGAATACTGTACACATATATGCACGTATATAAATTGATTGTACCCATATTTCCGATTTACTTCTTATATCTATTTGAATTAGGCACTATCCGCAAAGTTCATTAGCACGCATATATTATATACCTACATACACACATGTCTGGTTGACAGATAACTAAAAAACTAAAACAAAATAAGTCTCTGGGACCCAATTCATAAGAACTCATTTCGTTATGTTTCACACAAAACCTTAAAAACGAGTTTTATTATTTCAAATAATTAACCGCTAGAAACACCGCGTAATTACACTCACTTACTCTTAAGACACGGATTGATTTTGTGACCGCTCCACTGAGGCAAGCACAACGGTACCAGTCTATACTGAGTATGTGGCTACGCATTCATACTGCTGTATGCAAGACCTACCTAAATCGCTACCATGTAACAGATATGTGTTTGCTTGAGCGTAACGGCAGTCGCCATGTAACTACCACTACAGGGGCAACCACAGCAACTGAGATGAACGCACATGCAACAGGAATTCTCCTGAAACATGTGAACTCAGTGGCTATCCCGGTTCCAATGGTACCAGTTTACCACTGGGAAGGTTTCATGACCTACTGCCACTGCAGATGAGTGCAGACTTTGGTTTGATAGCCCTAATTAGGCCAAAATCATACAACGTCTCCCGCTGCCATCACTATGAAGGTTCTTCTCCGCCACTTGGTTTTAATTTGGCCCATCACCTCTGAGCACCCTAAGAAAAGGGTAGACACATTCAAACAGTTAAGCAGGCGAATAATGAACTCATTTTAATGAGGTTTTGTTTTCCGTATAACTTGAAAAAAAAACCTTGAAAAACTACACCAAGCGCAGAAATTTTACGAACAAGTCAACAGGAAGAAGTCATTTAAATCTCGATACCCATCTTTCCGAGAATCTTTTTACCAACCGCGGGAGCATACTGGAGTGATATGCTGAATTTCTCAACAACCGGAAACTTGGCAAACGAGATTCTTTGCGGTGCTCGGAAAAGAACGAGGATAGTCCCCAGATTGGCACTAATGCTGCTGTTGTATCGATGAGTTCACCAAGAGAGTCTGTCCTGTCCTGCATTAGAGCAAGAGGAGCGGAAAAAATGCCCAAGCGGCATATAGAAAAGCCGCGTGAAGAACGCAGGTAACACCTCTTCAAGAAAAAGTAGGGGAGAATGCGGGAAACGGAGTAGGGACGCTGGTAAACATTAGTAAACAAAGGAAGAAGCCTCTTCGCCAAAGAAAGCCAACCAGGTGACAATTCTGTGAAAGGTTGGTGGTACATTGACTACGGCTTCGACATTGACAAAAAGGGAAGAATCGTTAGCTTGTAAACCCAACCAATGGACAATGGTGGGTAACAGCAAGGGGCAAAGTGATTTAAACAAGATCCGTTCGGAAATAATAACTAGATCCAAGAAAGGAGATATGTCCTACGCCGAACAAAGAGGATTGGTGGGACAGAGACACGAAGCGGTTTCAATACTCCCGTCAGACTTCGAACTTTACTATTCGAATCGCGATCGAGCAATTGAACCTAACCCACGATTTCTTCAGCTGCCTGTTTCTACTCAACTGACTTTAGCTGCCATCTTATAAGCACGAACTTAGGTAAAACTTATACCCACCAATGCATCCTATGTTCAAAAGTAACCCTCTAACCAAGCAAGCGGATACTGGAATGTATGGTCCTTATAGAAGCCATGGGCCGTCAAGGCTCTTTTTCAACAGGTTGAAATTTACAAATTGAGTATGATTGCACCCCAGGAAACAAATTGGGTTGGTAGCGAAGTAAGCGATATGAATTCGCATATAATTTTCGTGGCAACCGCTCAAGCCGAACGTCATCGATTTCAAACCTATCAACAAAATGTTGTGTCCGATTCGCATTAGGACTCGTTTTTCATCCTCTGACCACTCTGGCAACAACGTGCACGCCCCGACTGAAGTTAAAGAAGATGCAGTGGAAGACGAGTTTTGTTCACGTGTGGATTTACTGTTTGACTCACTACAAACAAACGGTATTAACATACTGTTGGAGGATTTTAATATAAAGTTGGCATCGAAGAACCACTGGAGGGCACAGCCTTCATGTAATCACAACGGTCGACGTAAACTTCACATGCTTTCCGCACTGGGCATTCACAAACAGGCCTGGAAATCACCAGACGCATAAACGTCAACAAAATTGACCACCTCTTCATTTCTTAACTGCAGTGTATTGGATGTACGATCCTATTGAGGAGTCAATTGCGATTCAGACCATCACTTGGTGAAGGCAACATTTCCGTGCAGAATCTTCTCAGGGCACCAATCGCGTTGATTCCCCTGATAGACTCCTGAGCGATACCGCGGCGGAGGCGTATACAGCCGCCCTGGAGGAAAAACTATCATCTATGCTACACGACATCAGGAATATAGATGTACACAGGTTCTGGGAAGAACTTAAAGCACTATCAAGGAAACCGCAGAAAAAGTCGTGGGATACAATTCCGGGCGAACGCAAATTTACTGGCTCGACGATGAATGCAGAATATCACTCGACGCAAAGAACGAAAACTATAGACAATAAATCCAACGCGCATCCGGAGCCTAAAAAGGAAAGAATGATAAACAAAGCAAATTTCGAATAGAATAATTAGACGTAAGAAACAGATATATTTTGACGAGTAATTGCTGAACGTTAATGAAAACCTAGCTTATAGAAGCACCACCGAGAATATATACTGGTGAATAAAAAAACGAACGGTTATCAACTCCAACTCCAACCTGCAAGGACAAAGATGGAAACATAATCGGCGATACTGACAGCATCAACAAACGCTGGCCGCCCTATTTTCAAGAGCTTTTGAATCCGACAGCTGACGCCTCCATGCAAGTAGCCGTGGCGGTATTGATAATCCTGGCCTCAGTATATGACAGTATAGGAAGTTGATTTCGCCCTATGGTTGCCAAAATCCAACAAAGCGCCGGGCACGGACGAGCTGTTAAAAATCAGTGGAATGGGTCTACTGTCTACTACTAACTACTGCTGTGAATCCGGAAGGACGAGGAGATTTCAGTCCACTGGTACAGACGACGCGTGTCCGATTTACAAAAATGGAGACAGATTACGTTGTGAAAACTACAGAGGCATTTCACTAATCTGTTCGTCCTATAAAATACTGATGAAAATTCTGGAGAATAGAATAAGATCATACGCCGGACGACTCATTGACGAATACTAAGGCGATTTCAGACGATTTCAGGCCGTTCCACAACCGAACTACTTTTCACCGTTAAATGCAGTCAACACGCTGACAATATATCGTTGGCGTGTCCCAAATTTTTGTCGACTTGAAACAGGCATACGACAGGTTGATTGATCCTTCTGAAATATGTATTGGTTTGAAGCAGGGCGACGAACTGGGGCCGACGCTCTTTAACCTACCACTCGAATACGCAATCAGAGCAATGGATACAAACACCAGCGGCACGCTACTCTTTAAGTCGACACAATTGTTAGAAACACCGTGAGAAGCATCGCCCTCTTTACATTGCATTTCTGGATCTAGAGAAAGCGTTTGACCGTGTACCACACGAACTCAACTGGTATGCTCTACGACGTGCCAGCAGAACTCGTGCACTGGGTTCAATTGCTCTACCATGATCCCAAAAGTAAAGTTCGATGTATGGCGGGTGTATCAAAACCGCTTCGTGTCTCTGTTGGTGTTTATCAACGAAGCGCCCTGTCACCACTCCTCTTTTTTCTTGTTATGGACACTGTCGCACGGGATATCCAAGGTCCAATACCCTACATACAGCTTTATGCAGATGATGCTTTCCTAGCATCTGATAGCAAAAATGATCTCGAGCAGCTTGTCCAAAAATGGAATGATCGCCTCATGCAACACGGTCTCAGATTAAATCTAAACAAAAATGAATTTTTGACGACTGGAACAGGCCCAATCACTGTCAGCAGCAGTGATCTGTCCAGAACTGAGCGATTTAAATACCTCGGGTCAACGCTATCAGCCAATGGGAAATTGCGTTATGAAATTGCTTCACACATTAACGCAACCTGGATGAAGTGGCGTTCCACAACTGGTGTTCTTTGTGATCGATGTATCAACGAACGTATCAAATCTTCGCGTCTTCGATGGTATGGTCATGTAATTCGTGCTAATGAGAATTAACTTGCCAAGATTGGTTTGAACATCGAAGTCGATGATAAACGACCAAAAGGCAGGTCGAAACAACGGTGGCTTGATACGTTGGATGGGGATTTAAAAGCCTGAAGCTTGCACCCAGATCAGGCATTCTATAGGGTCAAATGGCGAAACCGATCACGACGAGCCGACCCCGCTTGTGAACGGGGAAAAGGCTGAAGAAAAGAAAAAGAATTGCTAGCCAACGCCAGTGACATCAACATCATTTCTCGAAAACTGACCGACGCAGAGGAATTTTTGCAAAAGACGTAGGGCAAAATTAAAATAATGATATAATCAAGAACTAGGACGCAGCTCATCCGAGCATATGGGGACCTCAACATAGAATTCTTTACATTGTATATATGGGAAGCAGTCTGTCAAAGGACGCCACTGAGACTGACGAGGTCACGCGGCGGATAAAGCTAGCGAATAAGACTTTCTTCTCGGTTCATCCCATAATGAAATCGAAGCATGTGCACAGAAAAACAAAGCCCCGTATATACAAAAACATTATGCGACCAGTGCTATGCTATTTGTGCCAAACTTGGACCCTAACCGAAACCTCTGAAAATTTGCGAAACAAATTCGAAAGGAAAATCCTTCGACGAATTTTCGGAGCAGTTCGTCACCGATCCGTATCCAATACAACCATGAGTTATCTAAACTGCACGATGAGTTAGAAGTCTCGAAATTCGTTAAACCCTTCAGTGGGCAGGGCATGTCCTACGAATAAGCGACGATCACATGCCTAAAAGGGTTATGAACGGTCGACGTGTAAATGGAGCGAGACTTCGAGGGGGATCGAGAGCACGATGGAAGGGTACAATATATACGAATATGGAGCAACTACTGGGATTCCACGATTCTAGGAGGCGGTAATGTGACTGAGGTAATTGGAGGACAACGATTCGGGTGGAAAATGTAAAAGCATATACAGCGACCGCAGGACCAATTTTGTCATTCGAGGAGAAAAACGAAAAACTAAATGCGAAACAATAATGGTGAAGTAAGTACAAGCCTGATTAACCAGTAACAAGATTATTTGACCCTGCATTCCACCCATCAGTTCATATTTCGGATGCCTTCTGGAAGCAAGCTTCAAATAGATAAAATATCGTTTATTGAAAATATTTGGCGGAACTTTGCTCAATGCAAAGGCAATATGACCCTCCACAAATACAGGCCTGCAGAAACAAAAGTCGATAGCACTACTAAATTAGATGATGATAAAATATTAACACCGACTTCAAAGCAGGTAATTATATTAACACTACTCAAAAAAGCATGACGTCCTGGTACTCGAACTTTTAAACCTGCTTGCTCATGTGTTCCGGCTTTTCTATGCTCCCTTCCCTATTTGTACATACTTATGGTTGCATATAATGGAATAATTCTTAACAATTGAATAACAAATTAAAGCCGATAATGTTAAAGTGATTCTTAAATCGAGGGAAATATAGTATTTCAAGCATCTTTAACAAGATTCAAATTTACAAAGTTCAAGTGACTCCATTACCATGTACTAGCCGCAAGCGTAGGAGTTTCACGCTTCCAGACCTTGAACATTCGAAGTGAAAATCTGGCACACATCTGCCATTCGATTATTATAGTCAAAAGCGGATTTCTGTTGCCAGCCCACCCCGACATCTTATCACCATCTAATAAAAAGATACTTGAATGTGAAAGGCCTACGACACAAAATACAAGAGAACGGAACGAACGTAACCTTCTGCTCAATTGTGTATAGCCTGGAAAAGTTTATTGAATATAGTGAAGTTTATTTCTATTTAACGTTCGAACTATCACTACGTGCCGTCGTCGGAGCACACGTACAACAGTCAATATTAGAATAGGACTTTCCTAAACTTTGAGTTAATAGCACGTCTATTTCGGGGAAAGTTCTTGCAGGCAGTTTCTCGGCACCTTATCTGTTAAATCCGAACGAAGGACGAAGTAATTATGCTCTTCAAGATGCCCTGAAGATATTCAGCCAACAACTAAGGACTAGTGTTTTATATTAATGGAATGGGAGAGGATACTGGCAACGTTAATGACCGACTTTTTGATACTATGCAGCGCCAAAGGGACTATTTCAGTTTATTCTGTAACATGCTTTCTGCTAATGGATTTAAATTGAGTCGAAGTCTTTGCGACATCAGGTTTGATGCAAATTCCTGAAATCGACAAAATTATTAGAGTTCAATGGTTTAAGTAACTTGACGTAGAATCCTCTCAATCTGCTATTGGGAAATGTTCTTCATTATGTGCCCGTTGAGCTAGATACTACGTATCAAGCAAATAGTCCGTGGCTTATACTCTAAAAGAGTTCTTCAAATTTGCATAACTAGCCAGAAATATCTGCCGGAAAATGTAGAGTAGTTTTTTCTTGATAATTTTTCATGAGTAATACTACAGATTAGCATAAGTTACCTAATTAATTTAATTCAATTTGCCTTCAACCTGCCAACCTAACTTTTCTCTATTTAATGTCAAGATTGAGTAAAGGGGGCAAATTGAACTCCCTGGTTACTACGCCGGCCCCATGGCTAGAACCTACTACCAACAGGTAGGCGAGATACTCAGGCGGGTGAGTTTCGAGTCATGGTGTGTTGCGCTATTTTGGTGTGGAGCGCGGGCGAATCCTCGTTAAGCGACTCCACACTGCAGCGCCTCCCCACTTGATTGGGAGCTCTATCTATTGTCAAAGAATTCGGCGCCTAGAATTAGATCTATTCCCGATTTGATGTTGTAGGTTGGGTCCGCAGGTTGCAACCTCTTCATCCATTCACCTCGAAGAAATATTGTCAGCTCTTCCGAAACGTGTGCCTCGACTATAAGTCCAAAATGGGTACCAAGTTTGGTGTACATAGTTTGAACTTTGACTATCTTCCGGACGGAAGAAACAAGAACGCCACCAGTGCCTGAAATTGACGCAAGGGTATTGTTTTCAATGCCCAACTTGTTTGCCGCCCTCAACGAACTAAATGATATTTGAGATCCGGGGTCAATTAATGCGCCTTCTTTCGATGGTCCTGGTGGCTTGAAAGAAAACGGTTCCAAGTGAGAAATCTATAAGCGATACCATGACCGTCAGGTTGTGAATAAAATCTGGCTCAATAGGTTGGGGTGGGCGAGTCATTTAGTGCGTATGGATGAGGATAATCGAGCCCGGAAAGTTTATTAGGGCAATATCTATGGTAGAAAAAGGAGACGAGGGAGATCCTACTGAGATGGAGCGATGTCGTAGGTCAGGACGCCAGACAACTTTTAGGGTGGACCTCGGCGCCAAACGGGGATGTCTGGAGTTCCTTATTAAGACAAGCCTAGACCAGATACCGGTTGTTGCGCCTTTCATGATGATGTTGAAGTGAGACTGTATACAGATCTTACTTCTCGTGCAGGTTGACCGTGTTAGCGGTTAATTCCTTTTGGAAAGGGAGCAAAGTGTGCTAATCTTTCATAAGATTAGCTTATTGTAGTCGAAATTAGCTTATCGCTTCGCGATAATATTTCGGCATTCTTGTCTTCCCAAGTCAATATCTTTTCCTAACGGAAAGTTTTTTGTAAGCTAACATGTGTATAACGCATGGCTTCGTTGCAGTACACGCTGCGAATGCCCTTTAATATTGTAAGAGGCGACAACTAATCGGAATCGGAATCGTTCAAAATAGCTTATACCTTTTTAGAAGGAAGATAAACAATTTGTGAACCAAAGGTAGCATCTGACTACTTTAATTGGATTCTTCAAAGACACGGAGAGTTTCGCATAACACATGACGATTCGAACCATTCGATCTAATGGAATGGCTCATAGTCCAGGTTAACCAATACGGGTAAACCAGTTTGCAATGTATTGTAGACGGTGATGATGTGTGAATATCCTAACAAATACTGCAGCTTCTCTATATTTCCTATCGTCTGGCGATTGTCTATAACAATTTTAAAGAAGTATATGAATTAACCCCATTCCTTATTTAGACCAGTAAACATAGGAATATGGGTCGGCGGCTGTTTCGGCAACTCATGGGAAAAGTGGATGTTGCTCGATCTTAGTGGATGGCCAAAGGACTTTCCTTCTGACGCTTTTCTTGAATCCAGAGTTTTCTAAATAAGGCACCTCGTCGCTCCAAACTTGGTTTCCATATCCTTCTGTACACAAAAGTATGGATTGTCTGCCTTCAACATACTTAACAACAGAGAATACCTCTTTCTCGGGGCCTTAACGATGGCGAAAGTGTTTTTCATACACCCGAGATTGAACATTAATTTGATATTAAACGGATAGCGGAAAATACATAATCCTCATGGCGGAGAATCGAAATGTTGTTGTCCGTCGAAAGGTGCCACGCCAAAACAAGCAATGTAGAAAAGTTCAGTTCGAAACGACATGTACCCATTTTCGGTAACTATTCAGCCCAATAATCTAATCACGGTAATGCAACTAGGCCTCAATATACATCCCATTTCGAGATCTACTCAAATATAGTATTATATATCGCACGGTTGGGGGGTTGAATAAGTTATCACGTAGTCAAGTATGCAAAGTGAAGTTCCTGACCGCGTTTATGTTAGCAAAAGCCAGTAGCGTTATTAATGCCTGAATCAATTCGATTCATACCTCCCAGTCGCAGCTCTGGGTAACCACAAGGCAATCGCCGTGTGAACAAACGTGAATAGCGTCCCAGCGGTCAAACCCAAAAACCACTGAACTCTGGAAAATGCAATGGAGAAAATCATTATCATCATCAACGGCGCAACAACCGGTATCCGATCTAGGTCTGCCTTAATAAGGAACTCCAGATATCCCGGTTTTGCACCGAGGTCCACCAATTCGATATCCCTAAAAGCTGTCTGGCGTCCTAACCTACGCCATCGCTCCATCTTAGGAAGGGTATGCCTCGTCTTCTTTGTCTACCATAGATATTGTTGTTACAGACTTTCCGGGTGGGATCATCCTCATCCATACGCATTAAGTGACCCGCCCACCGTAACCTATTGAGCCGGATTTTATCCACAACCGGACGGTCATGGTATCGCTCGTACATTTCGTCGTTATGTACGCTACGAAATCGTCCATCCTCTTGTAAGGGGACAAAAATTCTTCGGAGGATTCTTCTCTCGAACGCAGCCAAGAGTTCGCAATTTTTCCTGCTAAGAACCCAAGTTTCCGAGGAATACATGAGAACTGGCAAGATCATAGTCTTTTACAGTAAAAGCTTTGACCCTATGGTGAGACGTTTCGAGCGGAACAGTTTTTGTATGCTGAAATAGGCTCTGTTGGGTAACAACAACCGTGCGCGGATTTCATCATCATAGCTGTTATCGGTTGTGATTTACGACCCTAGATAGGAGAAATTGTCAACGGTCTCAAAGTTGTATTCTCCTATCCCTATACTTCCTGTTTGACCAGTGCGGTTTGATGTTGTTGGTTGGTTCGTCTTCGGTGCTGACGTTGCCACCATATATTTTGTCTTACTTTCATTGATGTCCAGCCCAAGATCTCACGCTAATCGCTGCCTGCTCGATCTGAATGAAGGCAGTTTGTACGTCTCGGGTGGTTCTTCCCATGATGTCGATATCATCAGCATAGGCCAGTAGTTGGGTGAACTTAAAGAGGTTTACCTCAGCATCACGGATCTCCTTCTTGAAGGCCAGATTAAAGAGCATCATAGGGCGTCCCCTTGCCGTAACCTTTGGTGATGTCGAATGGTCTTGAGAGTGATCCTGCTGCTTTTATCTGGCCTCGCACAATGGTCAGGGTCAGCCTAGTCAGTCTTATTAATTTCGTCAGGATACCGAATTCTCTCATGGCCGTGTACAGTTTTACCCTGGCTATGCTATCATAGGCGGCTTTAAAGTCGATGGACAGATGATACAACTGTTGTCCATATTCCAACAGTTTTTCCATCGCTTGCCGCAGAGAGAAAATCTGATTTGTTCCTGATTTGCCTGGAGTGAAGCCTCTTTGGTATAGGCCAATGATGTTCTGGGCGTATGAGGCTATTCGGCCTAGCAAGATAGTGGAGAATATCTTATAGATGGTACTCAGCAACGTGATACCTCTATAATTGCTGCACTGTGTGATATCTCCCTTTTTATGTATGAGAAGATAATGCTTCGTTGCCAATCGTCAGGTATTGATCCGCTGTCCCATACCTTGAGCACAAGTTGATGAACCACCTGGTGTAACTCGTTGCCTCCATATTTAACCAATTCGGCTGTAATTCCATCGACTCCTGGCGACTTATAGTCACCGATGAATTGCACGGACTGTTTCTCCTAAACTTTGTGGTGGCAGTATTTGTCCGTCGTCTTCAGTTGGCGGGACCTCCAACTCGCCGATGTTCTGGTTGTTCAGTAGTTCATCAAAGTACTCAACCCATCACTCCAACATGCCCATTCTGTCGGAAGTCAAATTTCCATCTTTGTCTCGGTAGGATGAACATCGAAGTGTATAAGGCTTCATCCTGCTGAGTTGTTGGTAAAACTTCCGCGCCTGGTGCGGTTGCTCCCTGTACTTTTCGAGTTCACAGAATTGTTGGTTACCCCAGGCTTCCTTATTCCGTCTGTGAAGTCGCTTCTACGCTCGACGGAGTTCGTGATAAGTCTCCGCGCGTGCGCGCGTTCTTTGAGAATGCAACATTACTCGGTATGCGGCATTCTTCCGTTTCGTTGCTAGCTTACATTCATCGTCAAACCAGCCGCTCCGACTCCTTTTGCGGCTGGGGCCAAGTATGTTTGTGGCGGTATCCATGATAACGTTTTTCAAGTGGTGAAGATCATTTGTTGATGATCCAGGTTCTCTGTTGACTGCAGTTATTGCGGCATCCATTTCCCTCTTATAGGTGTCGCGGAGGGCTTGAGTGTTAACTCTCACCTGATTGTCAGAGGGGAATCTGGGTGCTGTAGTTATTCGAGCTCGGAGAATCATGCCAACGAGATAGTGATCCGAGTCTATATTGGCCCCCCTATATGTTCTGACATTCATCAAGGTTGAGATGTGGCGGCGTTCGATCAACACGTGGTCAATCTGGTTGAAAGTGGTCCCGTCTGGAGAGGCCCACGTATGTTTGTGGACCGCTTTCCGCCGAAACCAGATACTTCCAATAACCATTTCGTGTGACCCTGCTAATTGAATAATCCACAGTCTGTTATCATTTTTATTTTCGGGTAAGCTATGGAAGCCAACGTATCGCTTGAATACGGGCTCCTTCCCTGCTTCACGTTCCATGAGAAAATGTGCAAATCGTTATTCCGTTGTCGTTGCCGGGTTCGTCGTTGTATAATCCGTCCAGTCCGAGGCTCCTGTTGTGGCTTCGTAACAAGTTATTTTCCGTGTAGGGTTGTCATCCCTACCCAACCCCCAACCTGGAGGACCAGTTGGTACAATTTGTCCCGTTTTCAGGCACGGGAGATTCGCCTTCATCCTTCTCCGTCTGCAGCTTTTCGTTTAGAAAGAGCTCCTAGCGGTCACCACGTGGAGTTTGAGATAGGGTTTGGTAGTAGAGCTGTTGGTGTTGGTTCAGCAGAGATTTCCCAGGTTTCATGCTCCATCATGGGTACCAATCCACGTTTCGCCTTAGGACTTATACTACCCTTTGACCACCTGGAGAAAATAATCGAGTATAAATGCCAAGTGAGACGAGAGTTTTACTGGAAATTCCGCCCTCTTAGGAGGTCGGCCCTACGGATTCTAAGGAACATCTTTTATTGCATTTGATCCCCTTTTGACAGGAGTTCGGGGATTATAAGATTACCACAATCAATGAAAACCAATTAGTAATGTAGGGAAACACCTGAGGAAGTAGAAAATGAGAACCTGTGAGAAAAGCTCGAGAAGCAAGGGAAAGTTATGTTACAACTTAGTTCCCAAATAAAAAAATTCTGCAGGAAGACAAAATTCCCAAAGCAGCATTTAGTATATAGATAAAGAAGAACTGGCGTCTAAGAAACGAAAGGCAAAATCGTCAGTTGAAATCATTAAGCAGAAATCCCGTGAAAGTTGAAAGACGTACTATCGGCATCCATGACAAAGGAGTACTCGATAATGTGTGGGAAGTACACACATGGGCGCCGACAACTACAGCGCCCTTGAAAAGGCAGAATATGGAGAAAACCCAAAGGTAAATGTACGCAGATAAGGCCCCTCAAAGTGATAACTAGACAACTGCATCCAACGTGTTAAGCAGACTGCATGGCTTAAAAGCTACAGGGAAAAGGTATTAAAATTCTAGACGGAATCCTACCGGAATAGTAGGAATAATAATCTGCAAACGAGGACCCTCACTGTTCTTAGTTACGGTCGACAATATTGAACATGCAAATATTATCATTAAGAAATCGACTTAATATTCCAGTACAAAAGATGGCCGGGGTTCAATCACCTCCAGAGTTACTTTAATCGAATGGGCCAAGGATAAGGCCCAGGTACTTAAGAGCACGAAAACGAAAGAAATTTTGCAACGAGGTGGTCTAAATTTAATATTTTTATCGCCGAACTTCCTAATATTAAACACCATTGATGGAGATAAGAGGCATGTATGTGAAACATTGGGAGCTTCAATTATAGCGCCAGATATTGCTTACTGCTACTATTGCAGGGCAAGAGTTATTAACTGATATGACTTGTAAACTTGATTAATTCAATCACTGTCTCCTGAACCAGGTTAAAAAGGGTACATGATAGTGATAACCTTCGCTTAGACCATTGTTAATATTGAAAGGCTTCGAGAGTGATACGGCTCCTTTTATCTGGCCTCGCGGAACCGTCAGGCCCAGCCTAGTCCGTTTTATCAATTTAGTCGAGACCCCAAATTCTCATATAGCCGTGTACAGTATTACCCTGGCTTTGGTTTCATAGACGGCCTTTAACCTTCATCCGTCCCTCGTATCAATTTGATACGAATCGCTACTTTCACGTTCTGTATTTTGTAGTAATATTAATATTTTGACCTGCTTTTTTGGCTCAAGGAATATTTTTATGAAGTTCATTAGATAATATATTTCCTTCTTTTCTATTTTTCACCCAATTGGCACAATAAAAAAAGTCACGTAAAAGCTCCTCGCGTATCAAATTGATACTACGTAATGTTATGTGTTCGGAACAGAGGTGCAGTACCGACATTTGTTTTCTTGTAGCTATCTTGTAGCTAATTTATATGGATCTCGAAAATACAAGGAACTTTGGTTACCAGTTGATATTGCTTCTTTGCGCGCCTATTATGGTTTGCTAATATTAGCTGGCGTGTACAGATCGCATGGGCAATGTATAAATGAATTGTGGGATGACCAAACAGGACCACCAATCTTCCGCGCCACAATGACTTTGAAAAAATTCAAACTAATAAATGAATGCATTCGTTTCGATGACAAAGAACAGAGAAAGGGAATTCGATCAAGAGATAAATTGGCACCAATACGAAACGTTTACGACAAATGGGTGAATCGATTGAAAATGTGTTACACTGTTGGAAAAAACGTTACAGTAGATGAACAACTTGTACCATTTCGCGGTCGCTGCCCATTTACACAATATATACCATCAAAACCGCATAAATACGGTATCAAAATATGGTGTTTGTGCGATGCAAGTACATATTATGCTTGGAATCTTGAAGTATATACGGGTCGCGATCGAAATTGTTCTGACTCTAAGCAATCAACTGAGTTGTCGTAACATCACAACAGATAATTTTTTTACTTCACGGCAGTTGGCCCTAGAATTGAAAAAGAAACAAAACAAGTTGATTGGAACGATCAGAAAAAATCGAAAAGAAATTCCACCATTGCTGCTGCAAATGAAAAACAAACCAGTATATCATTCCGAATTTGTGTTCGATCATGATTTGCGCAGCACAATGGTCTCTTACGTACCAAAAAAGAATCGTTTTGTCACTCTATTTAGTACACTTCATGACCAGAAAAGTGTGGCTAACGACGAACAAAAAAAGCCGGAAATTATTCGATTCTATAATGCGACGAAAGGTGGTTTTGATTCTCTAGATAAACTCGTAGGCACTTATCGCTGCTAACGCAAGGTGAATCGTTGGCCATTAGCCCTTTTCTGTAACATCCTTGATACTTCAGCATACAACAGTTTCGTAATATTTATTCATCTCAACGCAGATTGGAAATATGAGAAAAAAAAGTATCGCCGTCGCTTGTACTTAGTGGAGCTCGGAAAGCAATTAGTTACACCATATATTGCGAACAGAAAAACTCGTCCTCGAACACCAAATGCAAATGCTGTTATAGATGAAATTCAGAATATTTCATCAAGATCATCATCACCAACGACATCAACATCAGCAGCGCCAACATCAACGACAAACGCATCGCGAAAATCGAATTTACCAAATTCTCAAAAACTCACGTATGCTCCGTCAGCAGGAAAACGAAGTCGTTGTGCACATTGCGAATATAAAAACAACAAAAATTTATACAGCAATCGCTGTGATAAGTGTATAACTTATGTTTGCAATGCACATCATTTCAAACTATGCACAAACTGCATTGATAAACTATAATTTAATTCATTTTTTCATTTTTTACATTTCGGGATTGAAAGTTTTTTGCGAAAATCGACTTTTTTTTTAATAAATACTTATGAACTGAATTCAATTTTTTTTTAAATAAAATATTTTCGAAATATTTTATTATTTATTTTATTTTTCCAAATAAAAATAAATAAAAATGCATGAAACACGTCTACTTTCTATGGGGTATCAATTTGATACGCGAGGAACTTTAATGTGTGGGGAAATGAGGGACGGATGAAGGTTAAGTCAATGAAAAGACGGTTCAACTCATGACCATATTTTTAAAGTTTTCCAATCGGTCGTCATACATAGAAAAACTGATCTCTTTCAGATTTGCCTGAAGTGAAGTCATTTTGGTAAGCACCGATGATGTTCTTATTGTATGCGGCTATTCGGCCTAGTAAGATACCGGAGTATATCTTGTAGATTATACTTCATAATATAATTTATATACATTATTGCAGAGTTGTATCAAAGCTATCTTTTTATGTATGGGACAGATGATGACTCGTATTTAGCTGTCTCGCAATTTGAGCTTACGTTGACGAATCGCTTCGTATAATTGGTTGCCTCCATATTTAGGCGATTCGGTTGTAATTCCATCCGCTTCTGGCCATCTATAATTTTTAAGCTGATGAATTGCACGGATTGTTTCTTCAGTTGGCGGACTTCCAATCCGCCGATGTTTTCGCTGCTCGTGCTCAACCCATACGGTCAGAGCCCAGATTTGTTGGTCTTGCCAGGATGAACATCGAGCTGTGCATGGTTTCATCTTCCTGACTTGTTGGTAAAACTTCCGCGCCTGGTGCAGTTTCTGCTTTTATTTTTCGAATACATAGACCTGTTGGTTTTCTCAAGCTTCCTTTCCTTTCCTTCTTGCCTCTGAAGTCGCATCTCCACTCGACGAGGTTTATGTTGGATCCCTGTGCGTAACTGCGTTCTTTAAGAAAGCAGATTTGCCCGGTATGTAGTATTCCGTTCCATTACTAACTTACATTCATCGTCGAACCAGTCGGTCCAATTTTTTTGCGACTGGCGCCAAATCTATTTGTAGCTGCATCAATGATAGCATTCTTCAGGTAAGATCATTTATCGATGCTTCGTCTCCAGCACAACAAAACCTTATTAGAATCGATTCGATGTCTGTCTGTCCGTCTGTCTGTCTGTCTGTCTGTCTGTCTGTCTGTCTGTCTGTCTGTCTGTCCGTCTGTCTGTCTGTCTGTCTGTCTGTCTGTCACAGCCGATTTATTCGGAAACGGCTGAACCGATTGTCACGAAAATTGGTAGGAGTATGTGATCTGCCGTTCCCTTTACACGCAGCGACTGGCGCCATTTTGTGTTAAGTTTAAGGGGGGGCTCCCCATACATGTGAAAGGAGGGTGCAACATTTTTTTTCCTAAAATGTGGCCATGTGGGGTATCAAATGAAAGGTCTCAATTAGTACTTTTCGAAACTGGTTCAATATTTGATATTGGGGGAAACGTAGGAGAGTGAGGGCTCAAAATATGACCCCCAAAAAGTGTAACAGGTCTCGTTCTCAGAACCTATCCAACCGAAAAATCAGAAAAAAATCTCAATAGTGTATCTCTACGAAATCTAGGCCTCAAAATATATCCGGTTCCGATATCTGCACAAATAAAGTTAATAATAGTATATTTCCACATTTTAGAAATTTACCCGGCACCCCCCTTATGTTCATCAAATTTGGCATGGGTATAATGAAGAATATAATGCACAATTTGGTCAAGTTTGAAGAAAATCCAACTATTATTAACAAAGTTATAGGGGGTGAAACTTTACAATTTTTTGTGAATTTCGTGCACTCTAAAACCTGATGACGTCATCATCACATATCAATTCGTCAATACCACACGGAGTAAGTTCGTATGAATTGGGTGGAAAAGAATTATTTTGTTTTAGTTCTTTAATCATTTGTATATGAATATCAATTATTCCAACGAGACATGTGTGTATGTAGGTATATAGTATATGCGTGCTAATGAACTTTGTGGGTGGAGCCTAATTCAGATAGATATAAGAAGTAAATCGGAAATATGGGTACGATCAATTTATATACGTGCCTATATGTGTACAGTATTCGAAAATAGGCAGTTTGTTTAGGGTGAGCGTAACATCTACGGCTGTAATATGTACGTATGTCTCGCAGTTTTGTAGCTGTATACGGGTTGAAAAATGTGCGTTGAAATTGGTTAGATAAGATGAACACAAAACCTTTATACCCGAAGCACGAGCTTCCGGTATTCCGACTTGTTTACGGATGTCTTCAGTGTTCACTCTTAAGGCGATATTGTTATTCGGGCCGTGCCAATGAAAGAGGGATCTAAGTCTGTAGTGGACCCTTATATATTCTGACATTCATCATGGCTGATAGGTAGCGGCGTCCGTTTAGCGGCAATTTGGTTGAAAGTTGTCTGGCCTGGAGAGGCTCACGTTTGTTGGTGGAATACTTTCCTCGGAGACTAGGTACTTCCAACAACCGTTTTGTGCCAGACTGCTAATTGAATAATCTGAAGTCCATTATCATTTGTACTTTTATGTAAGGTATTAGGGCAAACGTATTGAATCAACGCTGGCTCCATCCCTACTTGCCTGTTAAAATCTCTAATTAGAATTTTGATATCATATCTGAGCAGACTTCGGGGTTTCACTCAACTGCCTCGCAGAGGGTGTCCTTCCCCGACTCTCCCCCTCTATAGTGGCGTGAACATTAACAAAGTTTATAGAGAAAGAGAGAGTGCACAACCTCGTAGTACTTTATTGTTTGCGGAATATTTAGTCAGGAAAGTAGGATAGTACTCAACACTTGGGCTAAACAAAGATGTGTATCTATAGCGAAAATTAATTTTATATCAGTCTCGACAATGAGTTTGTCAACAAAACAATGAAATTACCAATGAAATCTCATGAGTATAGTAAGTTTTCTAATTTGTTGTTGCGTGTAAGTTGATACCTTACGCTAAAGCACTTTCCCAAGCGAACTTTCAAATATATATGTATATGTTGTAATATATAAAATGAAAAAGTATGGGGTCATAATGTACAAACTTAAAGAGAAACAAAACTCATTTTCGGAAATTACCTAACTGACAAATTCGAAGAAATTCGCAGTGATGCATTCATATATAATATAACCTCTGACTTTTTTCCTTTTTACTTCGTTGCTTTGTTTAAACAGTGTTTTGACCAACCTTTTTAATTCTACTTTTTTTTTTAATTTTTCCATCATGCTTTACAGGTTCCACCTGAAACTGAACAAAGCAGGACCTTTGATGAAACAGGCATTATCACTGCCAGTGAAAGCAAACGGCTAAGAACTGAGCGATTCAAACTGATACATATTAGTGCAACTTGGATGAGGGAGCTCTCCACAAATGACGGTATTAGTGGTAGATGCATCAATAAACGTTTCACGTCCAAAATCTTCCGCAATATCTGCCATGTAGCCGTCAGTGATTCCTGCTGCTGGTCAGCTGGCAAAAACAATAAACAACGCCTCGTAGTAATAGAGATAAAAGCGTTGCGTTGGATGAGAGTTGTAATTCGCCATAATCACTTCCCGATCGATGTAGTGTTGCATCTTAGCATCGACCAAAAGTCCGATAGAAGAGGTGATTTGAGAGTCCCACTCCAAGCCGTACGGACTGAAGAAAAGGAAGAAATGCTAATTTCTTATTGATTGTTGACCCATTTGGTTATTTGATAAAAAACATTTTAAACAACAAGAATGGTTCACTTATGCAAGTTCCGCTAAGCTAATACCCCGGCTTGGAAGATTTATTCATCGAAATCGAGAGGGTGTTTGGAATGTGTAAAAGATAGAAGGTACTCCAAGCCTATCCCACACTAAGTTAACACTCGTGCCCCCGAATTACGTTTCCTGTAACCACCGCTATGGTCGTTAATTCACTTACCAGCCAATAAAACCATTCAGAAGAGATAATCGCCCAGCAAAGACTATTGTACTTGAACGCCAGATACTCCCTCCGAAAAGCTTTTATCACATTTTCCTTCAACCGAGAACTGAATGTCAAGTTTTTCCTTAATGGCGTACATATTCTCAAACAACTCTAGACGGAAGGGGCATATGAAAAAACGCACGGCATTTTGACAAATGATATTTTCTCAGCTAAGTAAATTGCGCCATTTATAACGCCGCTTGACTCCTCCATTTTATGCTAAAAATTCATTCGAAATGTCCTATCGCTTGGAACGCTCTCTTTCTCTCTCATTGTGTCCTTAATCTTAAGAATTTGTTTATTTGCCTTTTCATATGTAAAGCAATCAAGTCGACAGTAACAGAAGCCGGATATCATTCTCAGTCTAATGGCAACTTGTGGGTCCTTCCTAGCTCCACTACACTCCATCTCTTCATCTTTTCACATCATATAATAACATTTTACAATGAGTTGGCCCATCAAAGCGTGCTCCAGCGGAAGCGAAAGCATAGTGGCTTTTGATGGAATAAGATTATACCAAGCTCCCAAGAAGCCATAAGAGATAAGTCCCGCATGAAACTGTGCATCCTTGCTGAAGTGGGCCCTAGTGGCTGGGTGTGTGTACGGATGAAGGACCCAGTTATTTTGAAGCCATCTATTGATTTTGAATCAGGAGCCTTTATCGTGTTATAAATCCTTTAGGGTGACTTTGAAAACTAGTCGTAAAACTCTTTATCTTGCTTGATAGTCTCTTAAAAGATAAGATTCTGTAAACTGTAAATGAAGTCGATGCTGCACCAAGGAGCGCACAACGAACAACTCAAATTGACACTTGATTATACTTGAGCTACACGAAGGAGCCATTATAATTGATCAAAGTTGAAGTACAAGTTGAAGGGGTGTGACAGGGAAAGTTTTCATTGTGCTTTTTCTGGTAATTATTCGTTGGGATTTGTAAACTACTTTTTGCTCCGGGTCCAAAATGAATTGAACGCCCGTTGAGGAACTTAAGAAGGGAAATAGCAACTTAAAGTCTGCAAAGTGCCCTTTATAGAATACAACTTTGAAGGGATGTTATTATCCAACTTATTCAACAAAATAAAATCACGAAACACAAAGTGATTTTCTTTTAACTTTGGGTCAAAATAAAAAAAATTGCGATAGTACAATATCATGTCCCAACAAAAAACGCGCAAAAAAGAAGTCGATTTTCTGTAAGTAATTCAACTCAGTGACCTGCCTTTAAATTGATAATTGCGTCTTCACAGCTCCAGACGGAATCTGCTCGAACTGCAATCTCTTCATAATACTACTGTTATCGGTGGCGTCCTTCATATTCCCTTGACTGGATGAACTAGGCATTCCGGCATATCAACGCTCCTGTCCTGTCAATAAATAGAGATCAAAGACGTCGAACACGCAAAAAATTAACTTTCGCGATTTTGTTCACTATCGAAACTACTCTTAGGGGAAAGGTGAGGCAGCATCTGATGAGTTTCCTCTGCCCTGGGCGAAACTTTCCAAAAGAACTAATGATATGCATTTAATCGCTTACTATACAAATTGATTTGCGCGGCAAAAACACCATCACTACTACTACTTTTCCGCGATCTGATAAGCGCAGTTCGAAACTTTGCATCATCATGGATCATTCTTTACCAAATTTTCTGGAAGATTCTTCTTTCGAGCGCGGCTAACAGGTCGCACTTTTTCTTATTAAGAGCCAAATCCTTCGAGGAGTGGCTTTTGTTATGAAACATTTCGAGGAATAGTTTTTATGAGCCGAAATACACTCTGCTGGCTGCAGCAATCGTGCGCGGATTTCATCATCATAACTGTTATCGGTTGTCGTTTTCGTCCCTAGATAGAATAAATTATCTATATTTTCTCCTCCTATCTTATCCTATAATTATTATTCTCAATTAACGGCAAAGGGGCACGGAGTATCACTCTGTACCTTTGGGGTAGGGATATGGTAAGTGCAATGATTTTCGTCAGCATAAAATTTCATAGAATACGCTGAGAGTAGAATATCTTGTATATATAATAGTTTTCTTAGCCAGTAGTTTGGCCGACTGAAATTTACTTCAGCATCCATTTGTTTTAAGGGAAACGATGCATAAGAGGACGGGTGCAGGTCAAACTTTGCCGGTCGATATGATATGGATCTATTAAGGAAAAATCTTGAAGCAATCGTTTCCGATGGTACGATCACACAAATCGTGCTAACAAGAACTCCCTAATTAAGATTGATCTGAATGTCGAACTCGACGGGAAATAGGGCGTTCTCTTGCTAAGGAATCCGAGATTGTATCGCAGTTTTCTAAGAAAGTCCAACTAGACCAACTCATCCCTTTCGACGAATCTGCACGGCCTTGAAGTCTCTTTTTTACCTTTCTATCCCTCACAGAATATTCCAAAGGAATTTCACTTCGAACTTTTATGAGTCTCTTATGTTTTCTGAGCTTTTTCAATGACTCATATCGATTGTATCAGAAAACCATTTTACTACGCGCGCCTGGGAAAAAAGGACAGTCTTCTTCAAGGCGCTCTGAGAGAGTACAATTAGGAGGTTCCATTTGATCCTCTTAAGCCAAAGGAGTCTTTATATCAGACGAAGGCACATCTCTGTAATACTGATACTGAAGCCCGCCACTAACAAGAAGGAAAGCTGGGAATCCACGCGGGGCAAGTAAAGTCACCATTGGTCCACTGCGTATACCGCAACCAAGCTCCTTGATCAGAAGCCAAGGACCAACAAAACTACGTCTGAAGTCAGTATACGCGATGAGGACGATATCATGAAAAATCTCACCCCTTGACCATGCCAAGCTTTTGTCTACCGGCATACGCTTTCGAACAGATCTTATCCTGCTAGATTACACCACGGGCGACAGCCTTACTGAAAAGCTTAGGGCCACAATCCCTCAATTTCCTGGCTAGAAAGAAACAAAATTGTCAACATGTGCTGGCGATAATATACCAGGCCCATACATGATGGGTGGTCAAAGGGTAGTATAGATGCCAAGGCGAAGAGTGGATTGCTACCCATGATGGAGCATAAAACCTGAGAAGCGCCTACTGAAACAACACCAACAGCTCTACTACCAAACCCTATCTCCACCCCATCGTAGTGATCACTGGGAGTTCATTCTTTATGAAAAACTGACGAAATGTACCAACTGGTCCCCCAGGAAGGGATAACGAATCCGAATAATGGATAAATGATTTGCGCATTTGCTCATGGAACGTGCGCTCCCAGAGAGAGAGCACCTAGCCAATATCCTGTCCCAATATAAGGCTGATGTAACAGCGTTGCAATAGATGCGATAGACAGGGACCGGTTTCCTGGAGAAGAGCCAGTACACCATATATTACAGCAGCCATCCAATAAACCATGTGCTCGGAGTAGGTTTCTTGGTCAGCCAAAAAATGAAACCTGCTGTTATCGGCTTTAAAAACATGAGAGCAAGGCTATCCACTCTGCGTTTGCGAGGCAAGTTTAGAAATACAAACTTCATAAACGTTCACGCCCCTGCAAAGGAGAAGGATAACTCCTACGAGGCGGTTGAGCGGACCCTCGCAGCCTATCCCAAGAATAATATCAAAATCATACTTGGAGATTTCAGCAGTCAAGTAGGGATTCAGGGTATACGTTGGCTCCCATAGCTTACATAGGGATACCAATGATAACGGACTGCAGATTATTCAGTTAGCAGTATCGCACGAAATGGTTGTCGGAAATACCTGATTTGCGCGGAAAGCGAACCAAAAGCATACGTAGGCCTTCCCAAAAGGGATCACTTTCAACCAAATTGTGCTGATCGAACGCCGCTACCCCTCTGCCTCGATGAATGTCAGAACATATAGGGGGCCAATATAGACTCGGACTACTAACTCGTTGGCGTAGTACTCCGAGCTCGAGTTAAGACACCACTTACAATCCCCTCTGACAATCAGGTGAAAGCGAATACCGAAACCATGCACAACACAGCTCTCCGCAACACTTACAAGGAGGAAATGAAATGAGATGAAGCGTCAAGAAATGATCTTCACAACCACCTGAAGACCATTATCATTGATACGGCTACAAAGATACTTGGCCCCAGCCGCAAAAAAAGTTGGAACGGCTGATTTGACGATGAATGTAAGCTAGCTACGGAACGAAAGAATTCTGCATACATTTCACCGAACGCGGGCACGCGCAGAGACTCCGTGAAGCGAACAAGCGACTCTACAGGCGGAAAAAGGAAGCCTGGGAGAACCAACAAGTCTGTGAACTAGAAAAGTACAGGGAGCAACCACACCAGGCGAGGAAGTTTTAAAACAAGCCAGCAGGATGGAACCTTATACACCTCGATGCCCATCCTGCCGAGACAAAAAGGGAAATCTGAGTACCTACAGAACGCGCGTATTAGCGCTATGCGTTCACTACATTAATGAGCTACTGAACAACCAAAACATCGGCGAGGTCCTGCCAACTGAAGAACACGGACAAATACTGCCACCACCAAGTATAGGAGAAACAGTCCGTGCAATTCTTCGGCTTCAAAATCATAAGTCGTCAGGAGCCGATGGAATTACAGTCGAATTGGTTAAATATGAAGGCGACCAATTACACCAAGTGGTTCATCAACCTATGCTCAGAGTGTGGGACAACGAATCAATGCCTGACGACCGGCAAAGAGACATCTGTCTCACACATAAAAAGGGAAATAGCGCACAGTACTATAGAGGTATCACGTTGCTGAATACCATCTATAAGATATTCTCCGCTATCTTGCCAGGCCGGATAGCCCCACACGCTGAGAACATCATTGACCCATACCAAAGAGGCTTCACTCCAGGCAAATCAGCAACAGATCAGATTTTCCCTCTGCAGCAAGTGATGGAAAAACTGTTGGAATATGGACATCAGTTGCACCATCTATTCGTCGACTTTAAAGCCACCTATGATAGCATAGCCGAGGTAAAACTGTAAACGGTCATGAGGGAATTCGGTATCCCGACGAAATTGAAAAGACTGACAAGGCTAACCCTGACCAATGTGCGAGGCCAGATAAAAGCAGCAGGAACACTCTCAAGACCATTCGACATGAAAACCGGTCTACGACAGGAAGGTGCCCCATTATGCGTCCGCTTTAGCCTGGCCCTCGAGAAAGTGATCCGCCTATGCTGACGATATCGACACCATGGGAAGAACCACCCGAGACGTACAAACTGCCTTCATCCAGATCGAGCAGGCGGCGCGAGATCTTGGGCTGCACATCAATGAAGGCAAGACAAAATATATGGTGGCAACGTCAACACCGAAAACCCACCAACCAACAACAACAAACCGCAATGGTCAAACGGGAAGAATAAAGATCTCCTATCTAGGATCGAAAATCACAACCGGTAACAGCTACGAGGATGAAATGCGCGCACGGTTATTGGCAGCCAACAGAGCCTATTTCAGCTTACAAAAACTGTTCCGCTCGAAACGTCTCACCATAGGGTCAAAGCTCTTACTGTACAAGACAATGATCTTGTCAGTCCTCATGTATTCTTCGGAGGCTTGGGTTCTTTGCAAGAAAAATAGCAAACTCTTAGCCGCGTTTGAGAGAAGAATCGCTCCGGAGAATTTTTGGCCCCTTACATGAGAATGGACAATTCCGTAGCCTACATAACGACGAAATCTATGAGCGATACCACGACTGTCTGGTTATGGATAAAATTTGGCTGAACAGGTTGCGGTGGGCGGGTCACTTAATCCGAATGGATGAGGATGATCCACGCTGGAAAGTCTATAAGGACAATATCTATGGTAGAAAAAGAAGACGAGGCAGACCCTGCCTGAGATGGAGCGATGGCGTAGGTCAGGACGCCAGATAGCTTTTAGGGATATCGAATTGGTGGATCTCGGCGCAAAACTGGGATGTGTGGAGTTCCTTATTAAGGCAGGCCTAGACCGGATACCGGTTGTTGCGCCGTTGATGATACATGTTGACAGCGCAACAATTTGGAGGAAGGAAGGTCAGGTATTAACCTACGGGCCTCTGAATTGCTCAGATAAAAAGCTACACCTCATCACCTAAAAATTTTGAAACATCGCTATGCATGTTCATTCTCCCTAATATCCCAATAACTGGGAGAATGAGGAAGAAACATTTTTTTCAGCATCACTTCGGAGGGCCTAGGAATCATTTTAATATCACTTTTAAGCCTCGGATATACTTCAAAGGCATAACGGGAGGCATGAATGGTTTTCATTCCGAAAAACGGCAAGAAGGTTCCTTCTCACCCTAAGTCTGATCAATTTGGCTGATATCGTTTGTACTCGGGGAAATACTAGGTAACTACATCGGAACTAAAGTTCTAACATGTAATCCCTTACGGTCATATCAACATGATGTATTACTCAATACTATAGGATCTAAAGAAAAAATTATATTTGTGCATTTTTACGTCCACCTAGTCCTGGCCTTCTAGATGGGTAGGATATTAGACAGCAGGCAAGTGGAAATACCGACAGGGGCAGGTTATTCCATACTCATGAACACCACTGAAGGTTGCCTGCAATACTAATATGGAGTAAGGTAGTTGATGAGGTCCTAGGGGAGCTAACAAATACTTGAATATAAGTCTTAAGTTTCGCTGAAGATATTGTGTTAATCTGGAGCAAATATGAGAAAACCCTATGTAATAGAATCGAATCGGAATCGGATCGAGAATTTAATTATATATGGAATGGAGATCAAACGAAAAACAAAGGTATTGAGAATTACATTAGACTAAAAATTACAGTTAAAGACGCTTGTTGAGGGGTGGGGGTGCAACCTGAAAATACTATGCTGAATATACACTGCAACAGTACAATGGGCCAGTAATCTGGGCAGATGTAATCGAACTCGGCAGAGGGAAAGAAAAGCACATAAACTTAAAAGGCTAGCCCGTGTGTGTGTCACTGGGGCAGTGAGGGTGTACCCAAAAGCATTCCTGGAGGTCCTAATGCGAGTGACTCCTCTTAATGTTCACGTCAAGATGCATAACCAGGTGGACTCACAACTGGTATAAATATGCACGGTGAGCGCAATACGGTCTGGATACACTGTGACAGCGAATGAGCTGGCCAGGGAAGGAGCAGGAACGCCGCCGCCGAAAAAGAACGGAAACGGAAAAATGTTCACTGCAATGGCGGTAAAGAATGAAAGAGAACGGCTGAATAGACTATACTGAACGAGCTTACCAGAAATTGAAGAGTGAGTGCTCATGGAAGATATGAACGGAACTACTCGAAAAGTTATTTAAACTTCACCATTAACCATAGATCATAGTAGGAATACTCACTACTTTTAAGGATATCTGCGGACATTGTTTGTAGACTCTGTGAGAAAAATCATCTTGTAGTGTTCATGGCTTTCTACAAAGTACATCAATTCATTCGCTTTGTATTACAACGAACTGATACAGGATTTACTTCATTTTCTTCCTTCTATTACCCTCCTTTCAAATCCTAACTTCCCATCCCGCTATTTAGTTATTTTAAAATGTTTATTTACAAATGATTACAAATGAAACTTGAAATCCTATACTAACTCTTCTTTTGTTGTTTTCATATAAAACTTTTGTTGTTAGACAGGCATGTCCTATGAAGGACGATTGAGCTACCTCTGATGTCCGGAAATGAGTTCGTGTATGTTATTGGGCAAGTCTGTATGATTTTTCAGTTTTTAGTATCAGAAATTAAAAAGGTGAAGTGAGCTCTCTCTGAAATTCGCAGTTAAATTAAGATAATCCTAAAGTATCCTAGTGACATTTTCGGAAGAATTAGTTTAAAACCTCCAGAATCCAGTTTATGCTGACAAGATTTCTCATTATTGATTTGGATACCACGCTATGAAGGATAGAAGAAAACACGATGTACAAAAAGAAAGAAAAAAATTGATTGATTGTGTTTTTTTTTTTCGCAACAAAAATAACGTGAAATTTTAGGACCTTTTTTTCTGGTTATGAATACAGCATAATGCTTGCCATTGGCGTCATAACAGTGCAGCCAAAAATTAAACAACCCTACGCTCTTGATCGATCCACTTCTGCTCTGATTTCTCCCCACCCAGAAGATTGAGTCAGCCTGCGATTTACTGCCGTAATGAATCACCCCGACATTCCAGACGAATCTTCTATGGTACATCTCTTCCGTTACTCAAACCAATAACACGAAAGCGTCACAATCCACAAGTGACTGTAATTGCAGTAACGACATATCAGCACACAATCCCATCATTGATTTGAGATAGAATTCCCGGAATTGCTGGAGATACCTGATCTATGCAAAGGATCTATTTCCGAAAATTTTATACAAGCTCTTTAGAGTACGTCCCGAACCCCAGCGGAGACTTCAGCTGGACGGTGAAGAAGAATGCTTCGTCGCCTCTGCCCTTATCAACTCTTGGTGACGAATTTCCGCCATGACCTCCAGTTAAACGCGTTGCCGAACGATGGTCAGAATTATGCCAAAACAGCTGCAGTAGACGAAACCATGATGCTAGTCTGGTAGCACTTAGAGGTTGAACCACCCCACGATTAGCGGTTTCGACGCCATGCTGTCCATTACGCGAGCCCGACCTAGTCACAAGGTCAGACGGCTCCCAACAGTTATCTGCTCTGTACTTTAAATTTCTCCTTCCCCCATTTTTAAAATTTTGCGTAAAACAAAACCATATTAAATTTGGTTTACTGTTTTTTCAAAAACTGTTGTACCAATTGACAGCAACTTTGGTGGGAAGATGGAAACTGTGAACGCCCACGCGTGCAGTGAGTACCATTAGTGAGTGTAACCACACTGCATACAAGCACACACCCTTTGATTTTTCCCAAAGAGGAACACTCCATTAGGTCGACGGCAGGTGCTAGCGAACATACAAATACGAATGTTTCTTGAAACTTGGCAAGTTTGTAGGCACGCCTAATCGCCAACAAGTGCCAACTAGCAAGCTAAACACCCTGTCTACAAATTTGCTCCTGAGACTTTCTGTCACGGCTTGGCAAATATGTGGACGCGGCATCCAAATTCGAAGTCGGCCAAGCAAAAACAACAACGAATTGTACTAGAAGCGGCATGGAAATTCTTCGCTTGCCTTCGTCCAATAATATGCAAATTGGCAAGCTTATGAGGGTCAATTAACGTCATTATTAAAAAATAAAATTTGGAATTGTTCCAATGGAATTGGGGTCTTAAGTTTAGTGGACAACAATTGAGGGTTGCAAGGCAGACTGGGAATCTAAAAAGCCACGGGTCATGAACATTTAAGACAGAAGAAGCAGCGATTCAGGGTGTAATCCGTCGTGGATCTTGCCTCTCTATTGTGACACTCGATTCTGAATTTTACAATTCCCTGCGCGCGGTCAAGCGAGGTTCAACTGATATTTTTTGTTACCAGGTTCTGGTACAGACCCACGCAGCGCTTTAAGGACAGGTGAAGTTTCCTGCAATGAAGCGTGAGAGGCAAAAGTGACCCCCCACCCCCAAATTCCCAAGCCCGGATAGCACAGTGCGAAAGAACTTGTTGACGGAACACTGTTCCAGACCGGGCCTTAGAGGCCTATTTCGCCAAGTTTTTAGGTTTTTAGGATAGCTGTTCCCTGAACTTCAGCCACCTGGGACTTTCATCAAATCAAAATTTGGTAACATAATTTCATTCTGTTTGGAAAGTTACGTTTCAAATATACCAAGCAGGGAAACAAACGAAAAGGGAGACACAGAAAAAACCAACTTTGTTTAACACTAAGTCTTTAAAGTCCCAACCCCAAAGAATACCATTGGGTGCTAAATTGCAATAGCCAATTCAAAGTTACCTTCACTATACGCAATGAAACCTTCAAAGTATCTACTACCGCTATATACTATTTAATACCGTGATATTTTCACTTACGAATAAACAATATAAATTCAGGATCTGTACTGGATCCGTAAACCGTTGAGTTTAGAAAATCTATTAATGTTTAACAGTCGTAAGTAAAGCCGAATCACCTCTCACTACCAATGTATCTCATGTTCCAGTTGCTAACCATGTTCATATAGTATATATTTACGTAAGTACTCGCGAAAATGGTAGAACTGCGTATCACGAAAGTGTAGTCATGAAACCCTCTCATCCTCTCAGTTCTCCCTAATAAGATCATTAAACATGTACATATAAGTAACAGGCGAACCCTCTTATAAACATGCCATCTCGGCATATCTCTTTCTCTAAAAAGTGTGGTTGCAAGGTTTCCTAGCAAAGAAGTGCGTAATCAAATGTATGTTCGTTGGAACTTTCCCGGCTTCTCCTTCCTTTTGCTGAAAATACATATGCTAATATACGGTTTCTTCTTATTTCAAAAGCTGCTCGTATTATACGGAAAAAGCCTTTTCACCAATTCCACTCGACAAGGATACTTCGTTCCCACTCGAGCTTCCAAATGGGTATATAATATATTTAGAACCGAATTCTTAACAATTTACGGTAATTGAAGTAGAAATCGTATTGAATCTCATCTGAAATCATCAGCTCTGACTTCCTTATCTATATACAAACTACTGGAAAATTAACCCCAGAGAATACCAATTAATTTAGTGAACAAAATAAGTTCAAACTTCTTAGATTTAGGTATTAAGTTGGTTTCTTGGCTTTCTGGTCCCAACTGAAAGGAATAATAATTCGAGGGGTGGCCTGGGTCAAGCCAATATTCACTGACAGTTACAATCCTTTTAAAGTATTTTCATTAAATACTTCCTGCTCTTCCCGAACATGTTAGCAGTTCCTCCTCTATTGCGTATAGAAGCCTGACCTTTTTTCACAGGTCATTCCTCTCCGCGAATTGGGCAAAGGAAGCAGAGAAATATTCGTATTTCATTCGTTATTTCTGCAGGAGGGAGCAAAAATGCCAATTTTTGTTCGATGAGAATAAATATGTCGAACACCCCCTCCCTCTCTTCATTTAATTTCATTCAAATTAAATTCAGGCAAACATTTTTTGGAATATCTTTCGACAGAGATCGTAATTATTCCACTCCATCTATAAATATGTGTAGTATGTATGGAACTGTCTGTCAGCTCGAAAAATAGGAAGAATGACATTAATTGTCATCAACAACTAAAAGATATTTTTCGTCAGGAAATACCTGAACCATGCAAGCATGCCAACCTCCTTTTCTAGGGAAATTGCACTTTGTCGCCGCTAATTTTCTGATTTTTGCAGAATGCCACTGTTTCCGCTTCAACTCGCATTTCTCAAGTTTAAATAGCTGCATAATCTCTACCAAAATATCTTCCATATCCTTATGGGATTGAGGAATATCATCGCAAAGAAGCAAGAAAGCTGTTAATTCTGGTAAAGGATGGCGGCTTCATGAAGGATGAAAAAATCTCGCTTGTTATAGTCTACATGCTAAGTAGGGAGGCAAGGTGGAGAAATCGCTTAGATGATAACGGAAAGTTGTTGATTTGATTTCGCTACTCCTTGAAAAGTTTCTACAAAAGAAAAAGGTTTATAATTACATTTTTGGCAGAAATTTCGAAAGTTGGTCGGCACTCGTGAAGTTACCACCGCTTGGTATGAAATTTGGTTAACAGATTTTCAAGGTTCTTGGGAAAAGCCTCCACAACACCTTACTTTTGGAAATAGCAGGTGGGTACACATACCGACTTTTTAAAGTGTTGGCTATGTATTTCTGACAACTCTAACTGACAATCTAGAACAACAACAATTTTTCACCATTTCAAAATAAATTCGGGTTGATAGTCTTTCCAACATACAAAACAAATCGCGTCGTTCAATATAAATGGCAGACCTTAAAAGACTCGAAATGGAAATGGAAATTATTGAAATTAACGACGATGGACCAGAAAAAGGAGATAGTAGACCAATTCTTCTTTATGATGAACATTTGGCAGCTTTTTCTGGTTTGATTCATCTTAATTTGCACTACTAAGGTTTTGACGACAGTTCAGAATACTTTCAGAACAAATCAGGATTGAATTTTGTCAGTGCCATTCACAGTTTTCCTTGTATTTAAGTCAAATTTTAATTTAAAGAAAAATTTATTGAGTGAAGTAGATTAATTAAAACAAGTCGAGAAACCGGAAGCTGGACGCTTCAGGTATGAAAGGTTTTATGTATTTCCTTTATAAAGACATTCGAGTGTGAATTTGTCCCATTAGTACATAACACGTAATATACGCATAAATTATGTGAGGATATCCACACTTTCGGGTGATATTGACATTCAAAATTTTGAATTTCCAAAAAAGTGACAAATTTGATATATTATAACTTTGTTACTAATAATACTATTTCCACCAAACTTGGTAGAATCAAGCTATAAGTTATTGTCTATGTTACTACTAAAATGAGCTTAAGGGGGGTTATGCGTCCAATTACTGAAAATTATAGTAATATATTATTATTAACTTTATGTGGAGGGATATCGGTATGGAGGGTATTTCGGAGTCTAGCCACCTTTAGTGGCAGCCTTTCGATTTTTTTTCAGATTTTTCGATTATCCAGTTTCTGAAAATGGCCTCGTTAAATAAATTATCACTTTTGACACCCCCCCTGCTACAGTCTTCGAGAAAAGTGCGTGTGGCGGATAGACGGACAGACGGGTCGTTGGACTTACAAGTTGACCCCTTCCATGAGGGAGTGGCTCGAGAGAAAGCATGGGGAGATTAATTATAATCTCAACCAGTTTCTCACTGGCCATGGAGGATACCGTCAATACCTGTTCAGGTTTAAATTGGACACCTCGCCTAATTGTCCAAACTGCGAAGGGGTCCCAGAGGACCCAGCGCACGTATTCTTCCAGTGTCCTAGGTTCGTGGAAGAAAGGTGGAACCTAGAGGAAACTCTAAGTGAAATGCTATCACCGGAGAATTTTGTCCGGAGAATGGTAACTTGTCAGGAAGACAGAAAAAATACAGGCGACGGAAGGACAGAGGGACAGACAAACAGACAGACAGACAGTAAACCGATTTTAATAAGGTTTTGTTTTACACCAAAAAAATTAATAAAAGTGTCAGTAGTCGCATGTTGACTTTTCTTAAAATGAAACAAGTGTAAGCTGAATATGGCCTAGTGCTTAGGTAGTCTCACCTAAGTTTTAAACGAAATAAAAGGCTTTTGTACTTGAACCATATTGAATCTTTACTGTATTGAAAACTTATTTTATACACAAATTTTGCTTACGGGCTAAGATGCTTAGCAGATTAAAATTACAGTACAAAAAGGAGAAAGGCAAACTATAAATGCAATGTATTTATGCTACACGTGAATTTGTGCTCAGTGTTGTCTCGAATTTCCGAAATACCTTTTTTCGCGAGTTCATTACCATCGTTGTTTTATAAAATCAAGCCTAATACCTGGCATGCAAATTACGGGTTAATATTATGCTCTAGGTATGGATGCCGTTAAATAGATTACAATGGATTTGTTTTTTTTTTTTTTTATGGATGGAGGTGGAAATCTTAGAAAGACGCTGCTGCGCCAGGTTGCAGCAGTGTGTGGGATTCACACCCACTAAAACCACCCCCACTCTTCCGCCCCTCCCCGCGGGACCACCGTGAAGTATTACTTCGCGGGGGAGGCTCTGGTTCGCTATACCAGCTCGTCCATGTCACGTCTCCGTCGCGCCGCCTTCCGAGCTCGATCCAACTCCAGGAGTTTTGTCTGCACCACGGCTTCAACATCTCTTCCGCCCCTAAGATGCTGTTCAACCTCCTTTTCTGCTGCAAAAATCTGGGACAATGGAACATAACGTGCTCCGGGTCCTCGAGTGTAGCACCGCATTCAGGACAGTTGGGAGACTCGTCCAACTCGAAGCGATGCAAGTACTTCCTATAGCCACCGTGTCCCGTAAGGAACTGTGTCAGGTGGTAATTCAATTCTCCGTGCTTTCGGTTGACCCATTTCTCGATGCACGGGATCAATGTATGGGTCCACCTGCCCTTGTCGGAGTTATCCCATCGTTGTTGCCACTTGCCACACAACTCTCTCCTGATGGCTTTTCGGAAATCCGCATTCACCTCGGCTGGATCTGCCCTCCGTTTTTCGTAGAGCCAGTGTGCCTCGCTCGCTAGAAGATCAATAGGGATCATTCCTGCGATAGCACACACTGCCTCCGTCGACGCCGTCCTAAATGCGCTGCACACCCTTAGTGCAATTGGCCGGTATGCCGAACATATCTTCCTCCGGTTGACAGCGTGGTTCAACGCTCCCGCCCAGACAGGAGCCGCGTATAGCAGGATCGACCTCACCACTCCCGCGATGAGTAGCCTACGACTATACTTCGGCCCTCCCACGTTAGGCATCATCCTTGCAAGGGATGAGCTGGCATTTGCTGCCCTCTCTCGCGCATAATCCAAGTGTCCCTTGAAACTCAGCTTGGCATCGATCA